>NC_053391.1:17312219-17455579 GCF_905171765.1 Bufo bufo
ACACTTGGGGTACAGGATAATGACACTGACACATGGGTTACAGGATAATGATACTGACACTTGGGGTATAGGATAATGACGCTGACACTTGGGGTACAGGATAATGACGCTGACACTTGGGGTACAGGATAATGACACTGACACTCGGGGTACAGGATAATGACACTGACACTTGGGGTACAGGATAATGACACTGACACTTGGGGTACAGGATAATGACACTGACACTTGGGGTACAGGATAATGACACTGACACTTGGGGTACAGGATAATGACACTGACACTTGGGTTACAGGATAATAACACTGACACTTGTGGTACAGGATAATGACACTGACACTTGGGGTACAGGATAATGACACTGACACTTGGGGTACAGGATAATGACACTGACACTTGGGGTACAGGATAATGACACTGACACTCGGGGTACAGGATAATGACACTGACACTCGGGGTACAGGATAATGACACTGACACTGGGGGTACAGGATAATGACACTGACACTGGGGGTACAGGATAATGACACTGACACTTGGGGTACAGGATAATGACACTGACACTCGGGGTACAGGATAATGACACTGACACTGGGGGGTACAGGATAATGACACTGACACTTGGGGTACAGGATAATGACACTGACACTTGGGGTACAGGATAATGACACTGACACTTGGGGTACAGGATAATGACACTGACACTCGGGGTACAGGATAATGACACTGACACTCGGGGTACAGGATAATGACACTGACACTTGGGGTACAGGATAATGACACTGACACTCGGGGTACAGGATAATGACACTGACACTCGGGGTACAGGATAATGACACTGACACTTGGGGTACAGGATAATGACACTAACACTCGGGGTACAGGATAATGACACTGACACTTGGGGTACAGGATAATGATACTGACACTTGGGGTACAGGATAATGACACTGACACTTGGGGTACAGGATAATGACACTGACACTTGGGGTACAGGATAATGACACTGACACTTGGGGTACAGGAAGATGATCACTTACCTCTGTCCTGCACAGTTATACCTCCGTAAAATATTATTTTATAGTCGTTACATTGTTTCAGTCCACATTCCCCAGCAATATGTAGTCACACAACATCTGCCCACGCGTTTCATGGCACAGCTCACCCTGTGTAAATTGGAGGGTCACATGACTTTATCTGCAGGACCAGACAGGTAAACCCCTCACACGTGATCGCCACTTGACTCTTTGCCGCCCTGCGAGGCGTGTGACATTCTCATAATGAAATCCGGCCGTCGTGACATTTGTATCTCACCACGAGGTTGATCGCATCAAGCAAAATTGTGAAAATGAAATAAAATAAATTGAGGTGCCACATGTCCCCCAGGAGAGGAGGCGCCTGGTGTTTGTTTACCCCCCAATTCTATGACCTTCAGGCCAATCCCCTAGATTGGGTTGCTGGCATCCAATAGGAAAAGGCAGTGTACAGCCGGGCCCCTCTCTTCATAAGGGCCCTACATCAGCCACGGGTCTTCGGCAGGAAGGAATAATGGAAGTTCACGCAAGGAAACTTACAGGGAATGTTCACCTTTGAACACCATTTTGGTTTTCTAATCTCAGTGGCTCCAAAATTCTGCATTTATTTTTTTATTTATTTTTATTAAAGGGGTTCTCCAGTTTAGAAAACTCATTGTCATACATAGTTGCCAACTGTCCCTAATTTTCAGACACCGTGCTGTCCCATGCTGAAAATGGGCAGGCTTAGCAATGACCCCGCCCATAAGCGGACATTCCAGTGCGGGTTTAGATGCCCCAAATTTACCAGCTTAAACATTGGTAAGGAGTTAATTGGTTTGGGGAGTCCTCTGCTCAGGGTCTTCAGCTGTAGGCCAGAGCGGTCATAAAGAGCGCCCCTCACTCTGGAGGACCCGCCCTGTCCTGCATTACACAGATGAGCCATTGACATGAATGGACATTGTGTAATACTTCATTCCTCCAGTGGAGGTGCTGTAGGGATTTGCTCACAGATTAGCTGATCGCTAGGGATCCCACACTTTGTAATTAGTGTTACGGGGGCCTCCACCCAGAGAGATTGAGGTGGAGAGCCCCTTTAATATATCTTTATAGCGGTGGGAGCTCTGCATTGTGATACAGAGCTCCAAATCCGCTGCAGAGACACAGTCGTGTGATAACGTTCTGTCTGCCTGTGGCCACCAGAAAGAAGACATATTAGGTCTTTTCAGGGTTTTTAGCCTCTGGTTCCTATGCAAAAATGTTCCCATTCAATGACAGCAAGCAGAGCTCTGGAAAAGGAAAGATAGACAATGTATATGATATGATATGTGCGTTCATTGTTGTACCCTTGGGCCTTGGCTAACATCACCCTGTAGAATGCATCTGGCACTAGAGCATGATGGGGGTTGTCATCCACAAGCAGCTGGACCCCATGCTAACCGCTGATGTCAGGAGTTGTAGTCATCCTATAGGAGGCTCGCCCAGAACATCAGGGCGGCTCAGGCCTTGGAGGCATTCCTAGAATGTCAGAGCCAAACAGCGGCGATCAGCGCCTGGACCTGCCCGTATGTGACAGGCACACGAGGACCCGGCTGTCACTATACATCTCCAGCCACTGTATATAGGTCTATACATGGCTGCCGCACCTCCTGGTCTACACAAGAGGGCACCACCATGTTGGCATCGGGTGATGTGTCTGTAGTTATGGGACATAGGCCCTGATTTATCAAAACCACGGTAAAAGAAAACTGGCTCAGTTGCCCCTGGCAACCAATCAGATGCATTCTTTCATTTTCCAAAGGAGCTGTGAAAATTAAAAGGTGGAATCTGATTGGTTGCTATGAGTAACTAGGCCAGTTTTTTTTTACACCAGTTTTGATCAATCTCCCCAGTATTGTGTCAATATCGAATCAATATGGACACCCCAATGGGGGCTCTGAGGAGGCGACGAGCGTGGTTATTGTAGAGGCTGTTGGTGTCTGTAGTTATGGGGTACTGAGGGGGCACTGTGTAGTTATGAGGGTACTGAGGGGGCACTGTGCAGTTATGAGGGTACTGAGGGGGCACTGTGCAGTTATGAGGGTACTAAGGGGGCACTGAAGTTATGGGGGTACTGTGTAGTTATGGAGTACTGAGGGGGCACTGTGTAGTTATGGGGGTACTGAGGAGGCACTGTGTAGTCATGGGGGTACTGAGGAGGCACTGTGTAGTTATGGGGGTACTGAGGGGGGCACTGTGACTGTCATTATGGGGTACTGAGGGGGCACTGTGTAGTTATGGGGTTACTGAGGGGGCCACTGTGACTGTCATTATGGGGTACTGAGGGGGCACTGTGTAGTTATGGGGGTACTGAGGGGGGCACTGTGACTGTCATTATGGGGTACTGAGGGGGCACTGTGTAGTTATGGGGTACTGAGGGGGCACTGTGACTGTGTAGTTATGGGGCTACTGAGGGGACACAGTGACTGTATTTATGGGGGTACTGAGGGGGCACTGTGACTATAGTTATGGGGTACTGAGGGGGCACTGTGACTGTAGTTATGGGGTACTGAGGGGCACTGTGTAGTTATGGGAGTACTGAGGGGGCACTGTGACTGTGTAGTTATGGGGGTACTGAGGGGGCACTGTGTAGTTATGTGGTTACTGAGGGGGCACTGTGACTGTAGTTATGGGGTACTGAAGGGGCACTGTGACTGTAGTTATGGGGTACTGAAGGGGCACTGTGACTGTATTTATGGGGTACTGAGAGGGCACTGTGTAGTTATGTGGGTACTGAGGAGGCACTGTGTAGTTATGGGGGTACTGAGGGGGGCACTGTGACTGTCATTATGGGGTACTGAGGGGGCACTGTGTAGTTATGGGGTACTGAGGGGGCACTGTGACTGTGTAGTTATGGGGCTACTGAGGGGACACAGTGACTGTATTTATGGGGGTACTGAGGGGGCACTGTGACTATAGTTATGGGGTACTGAGGGGGCACTGTGACTGTAGTTATGGGGTACTGAGGGGGCACTGTGTAGTTATGGGAGTACTGAGGGGGCACTGTGACTGTGTAGTTATGGGGGTACTGAGGGGGCACTGTGTAGTTATGTGGTTACTGAGGGGGCACTGTGACTGTAGTTATGGGGTACTGAAGGGGCACTGTGACTGTAGTTATGGGGTACTGAAGGGGCACTGTGACTGTATTTATGGGGTACTGAGAGGGCACTGTGTAGTTATGTGGGTACTGAGGAGGCACTGTGTAGTTATGGGGGTACTGAGGAGGCACTGGGTAGTTATGGGGTACTGAGGGGACACTGTGACTATAGTTATGGGGTACTGAGGGGGCACTGTGACTGTAGTTATGGGGGTACTGAGGAGGCACTGTGACTGTATTTATGGGGGTACTGAGGGAGCACTGTGACTGTAGTTATGGGGGTACTGAGGGGCACTGTAACTGTAGTTATGGGGGTACTGAGGGGCACTGTAACTGTAGTTATGGGGGTACTGAGGGGGCACTGTAACTGTAGTTATGGGGGTACTAAGGGGGCACTGTAACTGTAGTTATGGGGGTACTGAGGGGGCACTGTGACTGTATTTATGGGGTACTGAGGGGCACTATAACTGTAGTTATGGGGGTACTGAGGGGGCACTGTAACTGTAGTTATGGGGGTACTGACTGATGGGGTCCATCATGGGGGTCCAATTAAAAAATGTGCCCAGGGGCCCCAAGGTATCCACATAAAGGAGAATTCAGCTCTCATGAACGATGATGAGCATTCAACATGGTAACTGAAGACCACCGCAGACCCCGGAATGGCTGATAACAGGGAACAAAAGAATATGGGACCATTCACACAACCGTGTTCGTTTTGCAGACCACGGATCCACTGGATGTGCACCCCACGGTGCGGTGCGGACTCAGTGACTTCAGTGGATCTACAATCCGCATGTTGTGGCCAAAGAAGGGCTTCTGCGTGCTTCCGGGTCTGTGTGGTCGCGGCACAAAAGATAGAACCACAGATGCGGATCACAGAACCGTTGAAGTCAATGGGTTTGCACAGCGACACCTGGTGCCTGTGTTTTGCGGATCCGCAATTTGCTGTCTGGAAACTGAATGAACCCCGTATCTCCTCAGCGACTAGGGTGTGAGTAGTCCTGGAGGCCACATCCAGGCCCTGGGGGGTCCTAAAGGTCCCTCTGCCACACAAGGATTATAAATGGCACATGGTAGGTGGGGGCCTTGTTACAGATTTTGCACTGGGGTGCGGATGCCTCAGGTTACACCTCCTGGCCGGGTGCTGAGGATGGACCGCAGAGTAAGGCGTTGCCTCGAATTCACGGTGCAGTTGCTTGGAGTGATTACACATCCTGACATCATGGCTTCCTTCCTCCTGGCGGGCCCCGGCGTGGTGGTCATGAGCTCATCCTCCTGCCTTATGTAATCATCTGGACCCCGCTACCTGATCCTGGCCGGGAACAGGAGTCCCTTATAAAACACAGAGAACAAATGACGTCTTTAAGCTCCTGAGTCGTCAGTTTCTGACAAGTTCTTAGTTGTGTCTGGTCCTGGGAAAGCTGGGTGACAACCAACATGGCCTCCTATACAGAGGCTTGTGGTAGTTCTACATCCCCTGCTTACATCTTGCTGCAGATCTGACATTCAAGAGTATTGGAAAGCTGAGTGACAACCTCAGTATGAAAGTCCTGCACCCGACAACCTCAGTATGAAAGTCCTGCACCCGACAACCTCAGTATGAAAGTCCTGCACCCGACAACCTCAGTATGAAAGTCCTGCACCCGACAACCTCATTATGAAAGTCCTGCACCCGACAACCTCAGTATGAAAGTCCTGCACCCGACAACCTCAGTATGAAAGTCCTGCACCCGACAACCTCAGTATGAAAGTCCTGCACCCGACAACCTCAGTATGAAAGTCCTGCACCCGACAACCTCAGTATGAAAGTCCTGCACCCGACAACCTCAGTATGAAAGTCCTGCACCCGACAACCTTATTATGAAAGTCCTGCACCCGACAACCTCAGTATGAAAGTCCTGCACCCGACAACCTCAGTATGAAAGTCCTGCACCCGACAACCTCATTATGAAAGTCCTGCACCCGACAACCTCATTATGAAAGTCCTGCACCTGACAACCTCAGTATGAAAGTCCTGCACCCGACAACCTTATTATGAAAGTCCTGCACCCGACAACCTCAGTATGAAAGTGCTGCACCCGACAACCTCAGTATGAAAGTCCTGCACCCGACAACCTCATTATGAAAGTCCTGCACCCGACAACCTCATTATGAAAGTCCTGCACCCGACAAGCTCAGTATGAAAGTCCTGCACCCGACAACCTCATTATGAAAGTCCTGCACCCGACAACCTCAGTATGAAAGTCCTGCACCCGACAACCTCATTATGAAAGTCCTGCACCCGACAACCTCATTATGAAAGTCCTGCACCCGACAACCTCAGTATGAAAGTCCTGCACCCGACAACCTCATTATGAAAGTCCTGCACCCGACAACCTCAGTATGAAAGTCCTGCACCCGACAACCTCAGTATGAAAGTCCTGCACCCGACAACCTCAGTATGAAAGTCCTGCACCCGACAACCTTATTATGAAAGTCCTGCACCCGACAACCTCAGTATGAAAGTCCTGCACCCGACAACCTCAGTATGAAAGTCCTGCACCCGACAACCTCAGTATGAAAGTCCTGCACCCGACAACCTCATTATGAAAGTCCTGCACCCGACAACCTCATTATGAAAGTCCTGCACCCGACAACCTCAGTATGAAAGTCCTGCACCTGACAACCTCATTATGAAAGTCCTGCACCCGACAACCTCAGTATGAAAGTCCTGCACCCGACAACCTCAGTATGAAAGTCCTGCACCCGACAACCTTATTATGAAAGTCCTGCACCCGACAACCTCAGTATGAAAGTCCTGCACCCGACAACCTCAGTATGAAAGTCCTGCACCCGGCAACCTCATTATGAAAGTCCTGCACCCGACAACCTCATTATGAAAGTCCTGCACCCGACAACCTCAGTATGAAAGTCCTGCACCCGACAACCTTATTATGAAAGTCCTGCACCCGACAACCTCAGTATGAAAGTGCTGCACCCGACAACCTCAGTATGAAAGTCCTGCACCCGACAACCTCATTATGAAAGTCCTGCACCCGACAACCTCAGTATGAAAGTCCTGCATCCGACAACCTCATTATGAAAGTCCTGCACCCGACAACCTCAGTATGAAAGTCCTGCACCCGACAACCTCATTATGAAAGTCCTGCACCCGACAACCTCAGTATGAAAGTGCTGCACCCGACAACCTCAGTATGAAAGTGCTGCACCCGATAACCTCAGTATGAAAGTCCTGCACCCGACAACCTCAGTATGAAAGTCCTGCACCCGACAACCTCAGTATGAAAGTCCTGCACCCGACAACCTCAGTATGAAAGTCCTGCACCCGACAACCTCAGTATGAAAGTCCTGCACCCGACAACCTCAGTATGCTAAGTGCTGCACCCGACAACCTCAGTATGAAAGTCCTGCACCTGACAGTGCATAAGTAATACTACCATAATGCGCATACATAAATGTTATATAGTACACAAATAATATAGTGCAAGCATAAGTGTTATAATGTGCATAAATAATACTGCTATGCAGCAAATACATAATACTGTTATACAGTGCATAAATAATACTACCATACTGTGTATATATAACTGTTATATAGTGGACAAATAATACAGTGCAAGCATAAGTGTTATAAATAATACTGCTATGCAGCACATACATAATAGTGTTATACAGTGCATACATAATACCACCATACCGTTCATGCATAATAGTGTTATACACTGCATAAATAATGCTACCATATAGTGCATACATAATAACATTATAAAGTACATAATTAATGCCACCATATAGTGCACGCATAAGTGTTATACAGTGCATAAATAATGCAACCATATAGTGCAAATATAATAGTTTTATAAAAAATCATAAATATCACCATAGAGTGCATGAATAAATGTTATACAGTATATAAATAATGTCACCAAATAGTGCATACATGATAGTGTTATATAGTGCACACACAAGTGTTATGCAGTAAAATATTACCATAGAGTGCATTCAGTGTATAAATAATACTTCAATATTTTGCATGCATTAGTTTTATACAGTGCGCAAATTCTACCATATAGTGAACACATAATAGCGTTATATAGTGCATAAAATACATATAAAACATAACATGTATAATGTGGTATAAATAATGCCACCATATAGTGCATGCATGTGTTATAGTATACAGTATAAAGAATACTACCATACTGTATATTGCAAACATAAGTACTATACAGTGAAAATAAAATACTACCATACAGTGCATATAGTATAAAAATAATACCACAATATAGTGCATACATAAGTGTAATACAGTGCTTAAATAATGCCACCATATATTGTATACACAGTAGTGCTATAATTAGAGTACCGTAAAGTACCCATATAATATCACTGCACATTGCCTAAATAATTGTGCCATATAGTGAATACATAAATGTTCTATACAGTGCTCAAATATTGGTGTCATATAGTACCAACATTATACCACCATATAGTGCCTACATAGTAATGTTGCAATCAACACTTAACGATACTAAGCAGTACCAAAAGTAACTAATATAATATGTCATATAAAATATCACCTTACAGCGCCTACATAATAGTGTCTTACAGTAAACACATGACAGTTCTACAGAGGGCCCAAATAACTGAGCCGTACAGTACCTAAATAATACTGCCATACAGTGCCTACAAAATAATACAGTGCTACATTGTGTTATACACTACCCAAATAATAACGCTATGTGCTGCCTACATAATGGTGCCATACAGTAAACAGATAATAGTACTACCCAGTGCTCAAATAGTAATGCCATATAGTACCCAAGTACTACTTCTATATGGAGTCGGAAAAAAGTCACGGAAGGAAGCCCATTGCGAGATGTTATTATCTTACTCCAGGGGAAATGTTGACCTCGCGGATAGTGCCGCCATCCCTTTGTGGGTGGACATATATGTGTGTACATTTATATACAGTGCATCCACTCATTGCTTAGCTGCATTCCATCACTACACTAAGACAATTCCATGACTTGGCACCATGTGGCGATATAACAGCCAACCGCCAGCTATTAATAACCCCCAGAGACGCGCTCCCCGCGTATCGGCTGAGATATCTGACGGGCTTTTTATAACTTATAAAGCATCTTCATAAACCCAGACCTTTAACTGCAGCAAATACCAGTTTAGGAGGGGATCCCGGCTAATCCTCGGGAGGTGTTTATGGCGATAAAGGAGGTCAATTATTGTACTTTTCGGAGTGGACGAGGGAAATCGAAAAACAGTAGTAGAGCCGTAGTAATTATGACCATATATGGCGAGACATCCAGAGTATTGGGGTCATTTATCTGTGTCGGTCTCATTTCCTGCATTGCTGGGTATCTCTGCAGCGTCATCAGCTATAACCAGAGTCTGTGTATCTCATGGTAGTGCGATGTGGTCACAAGAAGCATATAGGTAACATGCCCTGTCCACCCTCGGGCTCCTCTGCACACCCTATAGCAGCACCCCTAAGGAATCAACACCAGTGCTATCCTATGTAAGAAGACATTTTTGAATCTGAGTGCACAGTGCCATACTTCTGCCCAAAAGGCTGTCAGTTTTCATGGATGGCGATTGATAGTGAATTGTGGAGGGCAGGGGCTCACAACACACAATGTGAGAGAAGTCCTAGAAACACATTTTATCAGCCAAGTTTAATAGAACCTCATTCACAATTGTAACGATGCTGGTGGTCCACGAGACTTCAAAACTGGACTTCGCCTGCAGAAGTCGTCTTTCTGGACAGTGATGCAGTTTCCTGGTGCTCAGATACTCCAAGGACTTACGGAAAGGCAAACATACAGAAAGCTACAACCAGCAAGATCTCAGCACAGACCAAAAACATTTAAAGGAAAGCCATCCAATCAGGAACTCCTTCTCCAAAGAGACTGACCTTCATCAGTGATCTGCTGACCACAGTATCGGATCGCCTGTGAGACAACTGCCCCAAGCAAACTAATACACAGGAGAAGTGCACTGACCTGGAGTGTGTGGAGGATGGGAGTGGTAGTCATGGCTCCGAGGGTGGTAGCAGTACTCACAGATTACACTGACAATCTCCTCTCTGCAGTGACTGGAGGGCGCACCTTTTCTTCTTCCCACTGAGCACTCCCCGGCATTGGAGGCTCCTGCCTGGTGGCAGTTGGGGTGCCCTTGATGGTAAATGGTTTGGTAGGACAGGAGGGCAGAGGACCGGCTATTGTATGGTGCAGGTTGCAATAAATAAAGCCTTTCTTTACTGTAGGGAAGATGAGAGTAGTAGTACACATGGCAGCAAAACAGTACAGTGCAATCCTGGAAAACAACAATGATGGTAGTTGTAGTATTCCCTTCCTCTCTGAAGCCACTTCTCAGGCTCTCAGCAGAGCCACAGGCATGCAGTTGGCTTCTGGGTAACTCTACAATTCCCGGGCTGAGGGGTGCAGAACAAAGATATGGGTGGCCAGTCCATCTCAAAGTGTGGTAGGATGCATTTACAATATTCCCTTCACAGCAGCAAAGTCTTTCTGCCATAAACGAGTGTAATACCTTGCTGTCTGAATCCATCGCCCAGCCTGGTAGGTTCTGGACCTTCTTGTCTCCTTCTCTCAGGGGAACTCTGATAGTAGAGTTGCTTCCTTGGCAGCTGAAGTCTCAGAGAAGAAGGTTCTCTGAACTTGGGCCTAGCTGCTCTCAGGAGTTGACACATGTAGGTCTTGCCTTTTTTCTGCTCAGACTAGACTATACTAACTAACCGGGAGGGCGGACTAGGTCCATAACCCTGGTAACCTAATTGTTCTACCAATCTTTTAACCGTTTGGTTGTCCATACAGCGCTAATAAGTGCGTATACATAATAAATCTGAATACGTAATATAATAATATTTTCAATTAACCCTTTGCAGTAGACCTTCTGGTGTACTTAGGTAGTAGACATAGCAGACAAAGAGGTGCTGAATGCAAAAAGAATGTAGCCTCTGGCAGATACCAATATTTTTGTAAAACTTGCCTTTAGGTTTTCTGAGGAATCTACCCTTGTGGGCACCACTAGAGGGCAATCCTAAAAGTCGGGGGCATTTTCTGCTTCTCATAATCCAAGTCATCACACATACGTTCCTTCATGTTGAGTTCTCGAGAGTGGTCGCTCCATGAGGACGGTAGCAGAATTGTGGTTTGAGAAGTTCATCTTCATCTTCACAGCAGCTGCTTATGGTCATTATGTTGTGTAATCTACATTTTATCCCATCAGAGGTTACAATGCTGTATACAGAATCTATCTCCTGAGGTTCTTCCTTCCCAAACCTACATTGGTCATATACCAGGCTGGACTGAAGGTTGTGTTACTTTCAGCTATGGCCTCTTGCACACGACCGTATGCTGCTGTGCACGTCGGGCCGCCAGCGGGACTATTGTCCCGCACTAACAAGATCTTATGAGTATGGGACAATAGTCCCACGCGTGGCCCGATACGCACAGCAGCATTGTAATCTATGATGCTGTGTGCTCCCTGGTGCACTATCAATGCAGCTCCGGGACATATGGCCCGCTCAGGGACCGTATATCTTGGAGGGTATACGGTCGTGTGCAAGAGGCCTGTCTCAGATTCACACTTATCAGTCCACAGAATCTTTAGCCACATTCTCTGGAGGAGCAGAACTCATAGAAACATAGAATGTGTCGGCAGATGAGAACCATTTGGCCCATCTAGTCTGCCCAATATACTGAGTACTATGGATAGCCCCCGGCCCTATCTTATATGAAGGATGGCCTTATGCCTATCCCATGCATGCTTAAACTCCTCCACTGTATTTGCAGCTACCACTTCTGCAGGAAGGCTATTCCATGCATCCACTACTCTCTCAGTAAAGTAATACTTCCTGATATTAACGGAAAATGCAAATGTGATAGCACTCTGCAACCAGCACTCTGCCCTGCCTCCATGCTGGATGAGACATTGGTGTACATTTTGGCCAAAGCGTAATAAGCCACTCACCACGTCAAGGTCGCCTCTATGGAGTGGTCCCTAACACTAGTTCCTACCTGTTTATGGGCCATGACAGCCACACAAAGTCCAGGGAATGCAGGTCAGCACGCAAGCCAAGCACACTCTGCTTTTAACCCCGTCCGGTGCCACTACAGCTTTCATCAGATCCAGGGATGCAAGTACCAACATGCACGCTGAGCCCACTATATACTTCTCCTGGGGCCAAATGGCAACTGGTAGGTTCTATATAAGCAGACTCAGTTTTATACTGACTTTAAAACCAGCCTCCAGGACAGATTGACTGGTCAGGTGTGCATGACTGCATGGAGATCGCCACGCCTCCAATATATACGACAAAGAAAAAATGTGGGGGATTGAGTCAGCACAACCTGTATGTAGGTACACATCACTATGGCGAAATACATATACAAACGGAAAATGCAAATGTGATCGCACTCTGCATTTTCCGTTTATATTCTGATATCACTTTTAAACCTTTGCCCCTCTAATTTAAAACTATGTCCTCTTGTAGCAGTTTTTCTTCTTTTAAATATTCTTTCCTCTTTTACCTTGTTGATTCCCTTTATGTATTTAGAAGTTTCTAGTATTATCAGTTATATTTTTATCCAACGGGGACAGAATTATACTAATTATATTACTCTAAATAGTGACAGTATTATAGTAGTTATATTCTTGTACATAGGAGGCAGTATTATAGTAGTTATATTCTTGTACATAGGAGCAGTATTATAGTAGTTATATTCTTGTACATAGGAGGCAGTATTATAGTAGTTATATTCTTGGACATAGGAGCAGTATTATAGTAGTTACAGTGGGATGCAAAAGTTTGGGCAACCTTGTTAATCGTCATGATTTTCCTGTATAAATCGTTGGTTGTTACGATAAAAAATGTCAGTTAAATATATCATATAGGAGACACACACAGTGATATTTGAGAAGTAAAATGAAGTTTATTGGATTTACAGAAAGTGTGCTATAATTGTTTAAACAAAATTAGGCAGGTGCATAAATTTGGGCACTGTTGTCATTTTATTGATTCCAAAACCTTTAGAACTAATTATTGGAACTCAAATTGGCTTGGTAAGCTCAGTGACCCCTGACCTACATACACAGGTGAATCCAATTATGAGAAAGAGTATTTAAGGGGGTCAATTGTAAGTTTCCCTCCTCTTTTAATTTTCTCTGAAGAGTAGCAACATGGCGGTCTCAAAACAACTCTCAAATGACCTGAAGACAAAGGATTGTTCACCATCATGGTTTAGGGGAAGGATACAGAAAGCTGTCTCAGAGATTTCAGCTGTCTATTTCCACAGTTAGGAACATATTGAGGAAATAGAAGACCACTGGCTCAGTTCAAGTTAAGGCTCGAAGTGGCAGACCAAGAAAAATCTCGGATAGACAGAAGCGACGAATGGTGAGAACAGTCCGAGTCAACCCACAGACCAGCACCAAAGACCTACAACATCATCTTGTTGCAGATGAAGTCACTGTGCATTGTTCAACCATTCTGTGCATGTTGCACAAGGAGATGCTGTATGCGAGAGGGATGCAGAGGAAGCCTTTTCTCCACCCACAGCACAAAAAGTGCCGCTTGAGGTGGGCTAAAGCACATTTGGACAAGCCAGCTTCATTTTGGAATAAGGTGCTGTGGACTGATGAAACTAAAATTTAGTTTTTTGGCCATAACAAGGGGCGTTATGCATGGAGGAAAAAGAACACAGCATTCCAAGAAAAACACCTGCTACCTACAGTAAAATATGGTGGTGGTTCCATCATGCTGTGGGGCTGTGTGGCCAGTGCAGGGACTGGGAATCTTGTCAAAGTTGAGGGACACATGGATTCCACTCAGTATCAGCAGATTCTGGAGACCAATGTCCAGGAATCAGTGACAAAGCTGAAGCTGCGCCGGGGCTGGATCTTTCAACAAGACAACGACCCTAAACACTGCTCAAGATCCACTAAGGCATTTATGCAGAGGAACAAGTACAACGTTCTGGAATGGCCATCTCAGTCCCCAGACCTGAATATAATTGAAAATCTGTGATGTGACTTAAAGAGAGCTGTCCATGCTCGGAAGCCATCAAACCTGAATGAACTAAAGATGTCTTGTAAAGAGGAATGGTCCAAAATACCTTCAACCAGAATCCAGACTCTCATTGGAACCTACAGGAAGCGTTTAGAGGCTGTAATTTCTGCAAAAGGAGGATCTACTAAATATTGATTTCATTTCTTTTTTGTGGTGCCCAAATTTATGCACCTGCCTAATTTTTGTTTAAAAAATTATAGCACACTTTCTGCAAATCCAATAAACTTCATTTCACTTCTCAAATATCACTGTGTGTGTCTCCTATATGATATATTTAACTGACATTTTTTATCGTAACAACCAACGATTTACACAGGAAAATCATGACAATTAACAAGGTTGCCCAAACTTTCGCATCCCACTGTATATTCTTGTACATAGGGGGCAGTATTATAGTAGTTATATTCTTGCACATAGGAGCAGTATTACAGTAGTTATATTCTTGTACATAGGAGCAGTATTATAGTAGTTATATTCTTGTACATAGGAGCAGTATTATAGTAGTTATATTCTTGTACATAGGAGCAGTATTATAGTAGTTATATTCTTGCACATAGGAGCAGTATTACAGTAGTTATATTCTTGCACATAGGAGCAGTACTATAGTAGTTATATTCTTGTACATAGGAGCAGTATTATAGTAGTTATATTCTTGTACATAGGAGCAGTATTATAGTAGTTATATTCTTGTACATAGGAGCAGTATTATAGTAGTTATATTCTTGCACATAGGAGCAGTATTACAGTAGTTATATTCTTGTACATAGGAGCAGTACTATAGTAGTTATATTCTTGTACATAGGAGCAGTATTATAGTAGTTATATTCTTGTACATAGGAGCAGTATTATAGTAGTTATATTCTTGTACATAGGAGCAGTATTATAGTAGTTATATTCTTGTACATAGGAGCAGTATTATAGTAGTTATATTCCTGTACATAGGAGGCAGTATTATAGTAGTTATATTCCTGTACATAGTAGCAGTATTATAGTAGTTATATTCTTGTACATAGGAGCAGTATTATAGTAGTTATATTCCTGTACATAGGAGGCAGTATTATAGTAGTTATATTCTTGTACATAGGAGCAGTATTATAGTAGTTATATTCCTGTACATAGGAGGCAGTATTATAGTAGTTATATTCTTGTACATAGGAGCAGTATTATAGTAGTTATATTCTTGTACATAGGAGGTAGTATTATAGTAGTTATATTCTTGTACATAGGAGCAGTATTATAGTAGTTATATTCTTGTACATAGGAGCAGTATTATAGTAGTTATATTCTTGTACATAGGAGCAGTATTATAGTAGTTATATTCTTGTACATAGGAGCAGTATTATAGTAGTTATATTCTTGTACATAGGAGGCAGTATTATAGTATTTATATTCTTGTACATAGGAGCAGTATTATAGTAGTTATATTCTTGTACATAGGAGCAGTATTATAGTAGTTATATTCTTGTACATAGGAGCAGTATTATAGTAGTTATATTCTTGTACATAGGAGCAGTATTATAGTAGTTATATTCTTGTACATAGGAGCAGTATTATAGTAGTTATATTCTTGTACATGGGAGCAGTATTATAGTAGTTATATTCTTGTACATAGGAGGTAGTATTATAGTAGTTATATTCTTGTACATAGGAGGCAGTATTATAGTAGTTATATTCTTGTACATAGGAGCAGTATTATAGTAGTTATATTCCTGTACATAGGGGGCAGTATTATAGTAGTTATATCCTTGTACATAGGAGCAGTATTATAGTAGTTATATTCTTGTACATAGGAGCAGTATTATAGTAGTTATATTCCTGTACATAGGGGGCAGTATTATAGTAGTTATATCCTTGTACATAGGAGCAGTATTATAGTAGTTATATTCTTGTACATAGGAGGCAGTATTATAGTAGTTATATTCCTGTACATAGTAGCAGTATTATAGTAGTTATATTCTTGTACATAGGAGCAGTATTATAGTAGTTATATTCCTGTACATAGGAGGCAGTATTATAGTAGTTATATTCTTGTACATAGGAGCAGTATTATAGTAGTTATATTCCTGTACATAGTAGGCAGTATTATAGTAGTTATATTCTTGTACATAGGAGCAGTATTATAGTAGTTATATTCTTGTACATAGGAGGTAGTATTATAGTAGTTATATTCTTGTACATAGGAGCAGTATTATAGTAGTTATATTCTTGTACATAGGAGCAGTATTATAGTAGTTATATTCTTGTACATAGGAGCAGTATTATAGTAGTTATATTCTTGTACATAGGAGCAGTATTATAGTAGTTATATTCTTGTACATAGGAGCAGTATTATAGTAGTTATATTCTTGTACATAGGAGCAGTATTATAGTAGTTATATTCTTGTACATAGGAGCAGTATTATAGTAGTTATATTCTTGTACATGGGAGCAGTATTATAGTAGTTATATTCTTGTACATAGGAGGTAGTATTATAGTAGTTATATTCTTGTACATAGGAGGCAGTATTATAGTAGTTATATTCTTGTACATAGGAGCAGTATTATAGTAGTTATATTCCTGTACATAGGGGGCAGTATTATAGTAGTTATATCCTTGTACATAGGAGCAGTATTATAGTAGTTATATTCTTGTACATAGGAGCAGTATTATAGTAGTTATATTCTTGTACATAGGGGGCAGTATTATAGTAGTCTGTATTGGTTTACTAAATAAATTGTACTAGTTTTCCCAGTACAATAGATGAATGGGCTTGAAAACTGTGTTGAGCCTTGTGGTCACATCCTTTCTGAAAAGGTAAGATTACTGAATCATTAAGGTTATGATCAGTTGTGTTGGGAATTGCTCTTAAAGGGACCTTTCAGCAGGTCCACAATGTACCGCTATATGTAAGCTTCTCAGTGGTTGCTGTCACCATGTCTTCCTGTGTGCACATTTATCGGTGTTGCAGTAAATGCCCTGAGGCAGCTGCGGGACGTGTGGTCGGGAACTTGTCTAGTGACTTGTGTCAGTCTGAACACCTGGCTGACAGTATAAAGCCGCAGAGTTGGACAGATAGTTTTACACCAGGAGCTGCTATAGTAGAACATCTGCACACGTTAGAAAACGGAGGTGTTCTTGCACAAAATCGATTTTGTGATACATCATTTTATGTGGGATGAACAGGTTTCCTGTGGGAGGTTCATAGAGTTTGGCAATCACAATACTATTTTGTAGCTAAAAACGTATAGGAAAGCAAACAAAATATATTTTACAGACGTGAAATGTATCATTTATCATAAACAGCGGCGATGGAGGAACGCGGCTTCAGAGGTACGTAGGTCTGCATGGGAGATGTGTGCACAAAATGAGTTTTCATCAAAAAGTTGCTGAGGGCACGGCCATAGGTCAGGTCTCCTGATGCCGTTTTGGAAGTTGAAGGTCTCGTTCCCATTTCCGTTTTTCACTGACGTGTGCTGTCCGCATTTTCCACTGCACACATGCCCATTGATTTTACTGTGTCTGTTCACACATCAGTATTTTTTACTGACTGTGGGTCAGTGAAAAAATCACGGAGGAATGCGCATTTTTTGGGGATTGGATGCAGACCCATTCATTTTAATGGGGCCACAAAAAATGCCCGTTCTGCAGTCCAGCAAAAAGATAGAACATGTCCTATTCCTGTCCGTTTTGCAGACAAGGATAGGCATTGTTACAATGGGTCCCCAAAAAAACTGATGCAACATGGACGTTTTCCATATATTTTGTGGATCCGCACAATCGTGTGAATGCGTCCTTAGTGTCAGTGAAAAACGGACCAAACATGGACGCCATCCGTGTTGTGTCTGTTTTTTCACTGACCCATAGACTATAATGGGCATGCTTGGTCAGTATCACGGACCAAAGTAGTGCATGTCTCCGTGATATTTTCACTGACCCACCATCAGCACATGTCAGTGGAAAATGGGAATTTTACTTTTTTACTTTAGATGGATTGGTTGGATCAATGACAAAATATTTAGAAAAGATCTAAAAAGAGCCTACAAATGTATGTACCCTTGGGTTTTATATAACCATGCTGATCATGTATGACACATACGTGCCCAAACTTCTGACATATCAGCCCCATGTATCTTCTTTTTAATACATTTTTCAGACCTGTCTTGGGACAATGATCTCAGTCCCTTTGGACACTTTATTATGGTGGAACCTTTGTCCAGACTGACCGGCCCAGCAGCTCAGTGTCTTTGGAAACTATTCTAAGTATTGGCCAGTGTCATTTCTGTGGGCACAAAACAGTACAGGCTGTGCCCCTGGTGTAAGACTGGATAACATTTCACAACTGTCATTAGGGAATTATTCTCATTATTAACATATTGTCCTGATTACAGATCATACCGTCCTTTGTACTAATGGCTTGGGATTTTTGTTTGCACAGATATGAAGAAAATTGATCATCTATATGTAGAATTCATATTTCATTTACTCCTACCTGACATGAATGTAACCTCCTAATACCGCTTTCTATAAACAAGAATATTACTACTATAATACTGCTCCCTATAAACAAGAATATTACTACTATAATACTGCTCCTATATACAAGAATATAACTACTATAATACTGCTCCCTATAAATAAGAATATTACTACTATAATACTGCTCCCTATAAACAAGAATATAACTACTATAATACTGCTCCTATGTACAAGAATATAACTACTATAATACTGCTCCTATGTACAAGAATATAACTACTATAATACTGCTCCTAAGTACAAGAATATAACTACTATAATACTGCTCCTATGTACAAGAATATAACTACTATAATACTGCCTCCTATGTACAAGAATATAACTACTATAATACTGCTCCTATGTACAAGAATATAACTACTATAATACTGCTCCTATGTACAAGAATATAACTACTATAATACTGCTCCTATGTACAAGAATATAACTACTATAATACTGCCTCCTATGTACAAGAATATTACTACTATAATACTGCCTCCTATGTACAAGAATATAACTACTATAATACTGCCTCCTATGTACAAGAATATAACTACTATAATACTGCCTCCTATGTACAAGAATATAACTACTATAATACTGCTCCTATGTACAGGAATATAACTACTATAATACTGCTCCTATGTACAAGAATATAACTACTATAATACTGCTCCTATGTACAAGAATATAACTACTATAATACTGCTCCTATGTACAAGAATATAACTACTATAATACTGCTCCTATGTGCAAAAATATAACTACCATAATACTGCTCCTATGTACAGGAATATAACTACTATAATACTGCTCCTATGTACAAGAATATAACTACTATAATACTGCCTCCTATATACAAGAATATAACTACTATAATACTGCCTCCTATGTACAAGAATATAACTACTATAATACTGCCTCCTATGTACAAGAATATAACTACTATAATACTGCCTCCTATGTACAAGAATATAACTACTATAATACTGCTCCTATGTACAAGAATATAACTACTATAATACTGCCTCCTATGTACAAGAAAATAACTACTATAATACTGCCTCCTATGTACAAGAATATAACTACTATAATACTGCTCCTATGTACAAGAATATAACTACTATAATACTGCTCCTATGTACAAGGATATAACTACTATAATACTGCCTCCTATGTACAAGAATATAACTACTATAATACTGCCTCCTATGTACAAGAATATAACTACTATAATACTGCTCCTATGTACAAGAATAAAACTACTATATTACTGCTCCTATGTACAAGAATATAACTACTATAATACTGCTCCTATGTACAAGAATATAACTACTACTATAATACTGCCTCCTATGTACAAGGATATAACTACTATAATACTGCTCCTATGTACAGTAATATAACTACTATAATACTGCCTCCTATGTACAAGAATATATCTACTATAATACTGCCCCCTATATACAAGAATATAACTACTATAATACTGCCTCCTATGTACAAGAATATAACTACTATAATACTGCTCCTATGTACAAGAATATAACTACTATAATACTGCTCTTATGTACAAGAATATAACTACTATAATACTGCCTCCTATGTACAAGAATATAACTACTATATACAAATTCTAGGCTTAGATATGTCTTGACTTAAGATTTTGGTTGACATCCAACTCTCCCCCTCCCCTCTCTCCCCTAACCCACCTTCCTTTGTCTTGTTATAGCCCCCCCTCATCAGTTATTTGTTTACATATTTCACTCCATTATCTGAAGTCGTGTATGCAATCATCTTGAATATATTGTGTTTGCTGACTATGCACTTATCCAGCTGCGTCTGGACACAAGATGTATGACTCTCTACATGACTGTGTATTTTTCTCAAATAAAAAGAAATTTGATAAAGAATATAACTACTATAATACTGCTCCTATGTACAAGAATATAACTACTATAATACTGCTCCTATGTACAAGAATATATCTACTATAATACTGCCCCTATATACAAGAATATAACTACTATAATACTGCCTCCTATGTACAAGAATATAACTACTATAATACTGCTCCTATGTACAAGAATATAACTACTATAATACTGCCTCCTATGTACAAGAATATAACTACTATAATACTGCTCCTATGTACAAGAATATAACTACTATAATACTGCTCCTATGTACAAGAATATAACTACTATAATACTGCTCCTATGTACAAGAATATAACTACTATAATACTGCCTCCTATGTACAAGAATATTACTACTATAATACTGCCTCCTATGTACAAGAATATAACTACTATAATACTGCCTCCTATGTACAAGAATATAACTACTATAATACTGCTCCTATGTACAAGAATATAACTACTATAATACTGCTCCTATGTACAAGAATATAACTACTATAATACTGCTCCTATGTACAAGAATATAACTACTATAATACTGCTCCTATGTGCAAAAATATAACTACCATAATACTGCTCCTATGTACAGGAATATAACTACTATAATACTGCTCCTATGTACAAGAATATAACTACTATAATACTGCCTCCTATATACAAGAATATAACTACTATAATACTGCCTCCTATGTACAAGAATATAACTACTATAATACTGCCTCCTATGTACAAGAATATAACTACTATAATACTGCTCCTATGTACAAGAATATAACTACTATAATACTGCCTCCTATGTACAAGAAAATAACTACTATAATACTGCCTCCTATGTACAAGAATATAACTACTATAATACTGCTCCTATGTACAAGAATATAACTACTATAATACTGCTCCTATGTACAAGGATATAACTACTATAATACTGCCTCCTATGTACAAGAATATAACTACTATAATACTGCCTCCTATGTACAAGAATATAACTACTATAATACTGCTCCTATGTACAAGAATAAAACTACTATATTACTGCTCCTATGTACAAGAATATAACTACTATAATACTGCTCCTATGTACAAGAATATAACTACTACTATAATACTGCCTCCTATGTACAAGGATATAACTACTATAATACTGCTCCTATGTACAGTAATATAACTACTATAATACTGCCTCCTATGTACAAGAATATATCTACTAAAATACTGCCCCCTTTATACAAGAATATAACTACTATAATACTGCCTCCTATGTACAAGAATATAACTACTATAATACTGCTCCTATGTACAAGAATATAACTACTATAATACTGCTCTTATGTACAAGAATATAACTACTATAATACTGCCTCCTATGTACAAGAATATAACTACTATATACAAATTCTAGGCTTAGATATGTCTTGACTTAAGATTTTGGTTGACATCCAACTCTCCCCCTCCCCTCTCTCCCCTAACCCACCTTCCTTTGTCTTGTTATAGCCCCCCCTCATCAGTTATTTGTTTACATATTTCACTCCATTATCTGAAGTCGTGTATGCAATCATCTTGAATATATTGTGTTTGCTGACTATGCACTTATCCAGCTGCGTCTGGACACAAGATGTATGACTCTCTACATGACTGTGTATTTTTCTCAAATAAAAAGAAATTTGATAAAGAATATAACTACTATAATACTGCTCCTATGTACAAGAATATAACTACTATAATACTGCTCCTATGTACAAGAATATATCTACTATAATACTGCCCCTATATACAAGAATATAACTACTATAATACTGCCTCCTATGTACAAGAATATAACTACTATAATACTGCTCCTATGTACAAGAATATAACTACTATAATACTGCTCCTATGTACAAGGATATAACTACTATAATACTGCCTCCTATGTACAAGAATATAACTACTATAATACTGCCTCCTATGTACAAGAATATAACTACTATAATACTGCTCCTATGTACAAGAATAAAACTACTATATTACTGCTCCTATGTACAAGAATATAACTACTATAATACTGCTCCTATGTACAAGAATATAACTACTACTATAATACTGCCTCCTATGTACAAGGATATAACTACTATAATACTGCTCCTATGTACAGTAATATAACTACTATAATACTGCCTCCTATGTACAAGAATATATCTACTATAATACTGCCCCCTATATACAAGAATATAACTACTATAATACTGCCTCCTATGTACAAGAATATAACTACTATAATACTGCTCCTATGTACAAGAAAATAACTGCTATAATACTGCTCTTATGTACAAGAATATAACTACTATAATACTGCCTCCTATGTACAAGAATATAACTACTATATACAAATTCTAGGCTTAGATATGTCTTGACTTAAGATTTTGGTTGACATCCAACTCTCCCCCTCCCCTCTCTCCCCTAACCCACCTTCCTTTGTCTTGTTATAGCCCCCCCTCATCAGTTATTTGTTTACATATTTCACTCCATTATCTGAAGTCGTGTATGCAATCATCTTGAATATATTGTGTTTGCTGACTATGCACTTATCCAGCTGCGTCTGGACACAAGATGTATGACTCTCTACATGACTGTGTATTTTTCTCAAATAAAAAGAAATTTGATAAAGAATATAACTACTATAATACTGCTCCTATGTACAAGAATATAACTACTATAATACTGCTCCTATGTACAAGAATATATCTACTATAATACTGCCCCTATATACAAGAATATAACTACTATAATACTGCCTCCTATGTACAAGAATATAACTACTATAATACTGCTCCTATGTACAAGAATATAACTACTATAATACTACTCCTATGTACAAGAAAATAACTACTATAATAGTGCTTCTATGTACAAGAATATAACTACTATAATACTGCTCCTATGTACAAGAATATAACTACTATAATACTGCTCCTATGTACAAGGATATAACTACTATAATACTGCTCCTATGTACAAGAATATAACTACCATAATACTGCCTCCTATGTACAAGAATATAACTACTATAATACTGCCTCCTATGTACAAGAATATAACTACTATAATACTGCCTCCTATGTACAAGAATATATCTACTATAATACTGCCCCCTATATACAAGAATATAACTACTATAATACTGCCTCCTATGTACAAGAATATATCTACTATAATACTGCCCCCTATATACAAGAATATAACTACTATAATACTGCCTCCTATGTACAAGAATATAACTACTATAATACTGCTCCTATGTACAAGAATATAACTACTATAATACTGCTCCTATGTACCAGAATATAACTACTATAATACTGCCTCCTATGTACAAGAATATAACTACTATAATACTGCCTCCTATGTAGAATAATATAACTACTATAATACTGCTCCTATGTACAAGAATATAACTACTATAATACTGCTACTATGTACAAGAATATAACTACTATAATACTGCCTCCTATATACAAGAATATAACTACTATAATACTGCTCCTATGTACAAGAATATAACTACTATAATACTGCTCCTATGTACAAGAATATAACTACTATAATACTGCTCCTATGTGCAAGAATATAACTACTATAATACTGCTCCTATGTACAAGAATATAACTACTATAATACTGCCTCCTATGTACAAGAATATAACTACTATAATACTGCCTCCTATGTACAAGAATATAACTATTATAATACTGCCTCCTATGTACAAGAATATAACTACTATAATACTGCTCCTATGTACAAGAATATAACTACTATAATACTGCTCCTATGTACAAGAATATAACTACTATAATACTGCTCCTATGTACAAGAATATAACTACTATAATACTGCTCCTATGTACAAGAATATAACTACTATAATACTGCCTCCTATGTGCAAGAATATAACTACTATAATACTGCTCCTATGTACAAGAATATAACTACTATAATACTGCTCCTATGTACAATGTTATCTAAATGTCACTACAGTTCTGGGTTGTCAGGCAGTGTAATTATCGTCAGTGTTTTGAGGCTGCGGTTTTATAGACCCCGCTCCTGTCTATTCTATGACATCTTCCTGGTGCAGACACAGAACAGACTCTGAGCATTTTATCGTCCCATATAACGGACATATTTTGCTCTGTGTTTACCAGCCGGACCCAGGGGGTTATAATTTTATATTGTGTGATGCAGGGGACACACCATGCTCTTCACTACAAGGATACAGGAAATACTAACGGTATTAAATCCCTCCCTGCTCCTTGATGTTTTAGAGCCTGAGGGATTATGTCGAGGTAATCACACGCACAGCACCGCACAATACCGTCACAGCCTTCTGAGGGTGAGCCGACTCCTGCAATACCGCAATCACATCTCACTAACCTCTCGTCCAGAGACTGACAACCATTCCTGACCTAATACTTTTCACAGCTGAGGCTTTGTTACAATGTATGTATTCTTGACCAGTTAAACAGCCTGAACTCCAAATTGATACATTTTATCTGCACTGATACATTGTAACAAGTTATCCACAGAACCTTATTTGCTATTATAATGATTTTGCAGAAGGGAAACCATGGGAAAGATATTACTTCCCCCATCATCTCCATGTATCAGGCATCTACTCCCAATGCTCCGGCACCTTTTGTTAGCAGGGGGCTTCCTAACCGGAGAATGAACAATAATTTGTAATCCTTCATAACTTGTTCAGGACGGGGCTGACGTCTCCAAAAACCAGCTCATCACCTCCGGTATGATGGGGGCATCGCCTGGACACCAGACATGGCGTATCAACTCGCCCTCGCCTTCCGGGCGTCCTGGACGTGTCGCGTTTGATATGCTAGGACTCGGAACGGTGAGATATGAATTCTGAAGAAGGGCTGGGGTCTGTATCTTCACCAGGGCAACTGGGATACCATCTTTTGGATATTTTCACACCTGTTCTCTAGTTGGCCGGGGGGGGGGGGGCGACTGCATGGGTAATGAAGCCCTGAGTCCGAGGTGTGAGGGAGAATCCCCCCAGACCTGCTCCAAATGTAATCCCTGGAATATTTGGGGTCACAAAGTGGGAGATCCAATGGAATTGGTTCGTGCACCATTACTCTGCCCAAATCTCCTGGGAGGACAGGACTCTTACCACCTAACTGTTAAGTATCAGAACTTTCTATGTTTTCGCCTTTTTATTTTACAATTGTTTGCCCTTTATGTCTCTTGTTATTCATTTTTTGCAACCAAGTGCTGTCCATTTTTTATACATTAAACTTAAAAGTTTGAGGGTTTGTCTTGCAACCTTAGGAACCTGTGTGTGCAGTCTGCGGCGGTGCGTTGTTTTTCCGTGAGGCTTACTATCGTGTGGATGTCCGCTTGCAAGTGGAACACTCAGGGGTGTCCTGTCGACCTTCTAACGGGCAGGTGGTGGCGGCAAAAATTTTTGTGTTGGGTGTGCTTGCAGGCTTCAGGTGGTCGATTTATGCTCGAGTTACGGCCCGGCGCAGGGCGTGAGGTGAATCGGCCTGAAGGGCTTGGGCAACCCTTGTCACCGCGGGCCGGTCTGGTCCCCGGTACGTGACATGGGTCCACTGACGTGGACATTGCTTGCTCTTTCTTTGATGACTCTTCAACAATTTATAGGGTCAAAGCCAACCAAAATACACCGGGTACACCAAGGTGGGGTCCCCAAACCAAGATGGAACTGACGGTGCAACTTCTCACCCATAGGCACTTTTGGATCTCGGTGTGCAGCCCAATAAGGGATAAGCGGCAGTGAGAGGTCTAGGTCCCCGCTTATCTCTTATAGCTTAGACTTGAATGGGGGAGTCCAGGAAGAACCTCCTTCTATTTTAAGAGGCATAAACTCATCTCTGCGGCCGCAGCCGTGTCTTCGATGATGGCCTCACTTCCCGCTTCTGCTCCAGATGTTTCCTGTGAGGGCACGGGCCGGCACAATTAATCCTGATGAGGGTACAAGACGTCTGCACTGAGCCTCAACTGCAATGGGTCGTACATAATCAGAAAAACATGGCTGCTTGCTTCCAGAAACAGCGCCGCATCCGTCGGGCATGGTTGTGTGTGGTATTGCAGGTTAGCCGCATTCACTGAGCTGCAATACCAGATACGACCCATAGACAGGTGTGGAGCTGTTTTGGAAGAAAGCACCCCAGTGGGCTCAGCTCATCGGCCACCACATGTCCTCACTATCAGGTGGTCAGAATGAACCCCTGGTAGTTCCTGGGGGTCATTCCTTCTAGCGATGGGAAAGGGAGCGAATATTTCAAGCGATGGACTTACCAGGCACCAGCCACAGTGCCCCCGCAACAGTACAACAGCAGGACACAGGCACATGCCGACAGATACTGTGCTATACAGCTACAGAGCCCCCATAACAATGCCATTCGCCTTCCTTGCCCCATAACAACCACAGTGCCCTCATTACAGTGCAAGCCACATTGTGCCAATAAGAGAGCCAGCCACAGTTTCTCCATAACAGTAGACCCCCACCTTCAATGACCCCTCCATAACAAAGCCGTCCATGGTGCCCCATCACAGCACAAGGCATAGTGCAGCCACAGTGCCCCCATACTAGTGCAAGCCACAGTGCCCCCATACTAGTGCAAGCCACAGTGCCCCCATACTAGTGCAAGCCACAGTGCCCCCATACTAGTGCAAGCCACAGTGCCCCCATACTAGTACAAGCCACAGTGTCCCCATACTAGTGCAAGCCACAGTGCCCCCATACTAGTGCAAGCCACAGTGCCCCCATACTAGTGCAAGCCACAGTGCCCCCATACTAGTGCAGCCACAGTGCCCCCATACTAGTGCAAGCCACAGTGCCCCCATACTAGTGCAAGCCACGGTGCCCCCATACTAGTGCAAGCCACGGTGCCCCCATACTAGTGCAAGCCACAGTGCCCCCATACTAGTGCAAGCCACGGTGCCCCCATACTAGTGCAAGCCACGGTGCCCCCATACTAGTGCAAGCCACGGTGCCCCCATACTAGTGCAAGCCACAGTGCCCCCATACTAGTGCAAGCCACGGTGCCCCCATACTAGTGCAAGCCACGGTGCCCCCATACTAGTGCAAGCCACAGTGCCCCCATACTAGTGCAAGCCACAGTGCCCCCATAACACTGCCAGCCAGTGCAATCCCCTATAACAGGGGTGGTCAACCTGAGGCTCTCAAGCTGTTGCAAAACTACAACTCCCAGCATGCCCACACTGGGCATTGCTTTTGAGCCACGTTTTCTGTCTCTTCTCCAGTCACTTCCAAAGCTGCCTCCCTAATTCTGCGGACTTGGCTCTTTGACCGGCAGAACGCTGTTTCTACACATTGTGTCATGCAAGAGCTCAGTTCTGTGCTCCCACTCCTAGTAGAATTCTAAATGCAGCTTTGGGGGTGACTGGAGGAGAACACATAATGCAATCTGTAAGAAATCTAGAGAAAATTTCCATTCATTCCTGCAGACTGCAGACTTATAGCTGAACTTGCTCCCTTTATGGGACCTAATGCAAAATCTGTACCGGGGTCCCAACCATCATGGGGCATTCATTATACTAGTGTCTTCATATTTGACACAACCTGCAGGGCACCTGAGCCCAGGTGTGACTGCAGCTTCTGCACCCGCCATAGGGAGCTGTATATTAGGGAATTGCTAGTCAGGCATTCTGACCATCATCTGCCATGGGAATGCACACATAATGCTGGGGCACTGCTCTCGCCCATCCCTGCCCCACCTGAATGCAGTTACTGTCTCTTTAAGCTCGCCAGGCATTGCACACAGCAGGAGGGGGATTCAGCGCAGCACTCTGGGAATGTCATTCCCTATAAGACACCATGTGACATGTTATTAGACAGATCCTCAGCGCTGATTCCACGCCCAGCGGTCACCAGAGCCTCATTCATCCTCATAATAAGGGGCTCAGCTCACGGGGGGTCAATGTCTTGCATCCGCCTGCCTGCGACCACGACTAGTCACGCTCTATGTGCCCGGCTAGAGGAGCTCGGGGCGTTGTGCCATGCTCCGTGCGACTGAGGACACCTAGCCGGGATCCCACGCCTTGGGGTGTTCGCACTCCCATCGTAGAGGCCTGCATCGACCAGCTGTCCGTCACATGAGACGTTCCTCCCAGTAATCTTCAGGGAACCTGCAGACATTTGTCCCTCGCGTCGCACAACATCGGACTCCCGGGGAATCTTGACTATTCCGTGAGTTGCTGTCACCCCCCCCCCGGGGGTATGCCATCGGATGGACGTGAGGCTGCAGTCTCCCTGGAGACGATGAGGCTGGTTGTTATTTTCAGTATCACAGATGTAGCAGAGCTGAAATCGTCTTGAACCGGTTATCAGCAGAAGCTGTGCACGTAGATGACGAATTCAGCTCTGCTACATCTGTTTGGAAAGGCTGGACTGTCGCTTATATTTGCTTATGAGAAATCATGCGATCTTGAGTATTCTATACACAGGGGTGTAGCTCAGAGGGAGGGTGCAGTTATACTTGGTGCTGGTTCCGGATGGGGGCCCCTCTTCCCAGTCTTCTAAATGGCACATGGCAGGTGGGGGGCCCTCTTATAGATTTTGCATTGGGGCCCAAAAGCTTCAGGTTGCACCAGTTACCTGCTGGAGGTCGATGCCTGTACTGGGGCGTTGTGTTTTATTTGTTTACAAATGGATAAGAATTTGTTACAAATTATTTCTCAACGTATCTGTTTTTTTTCCCATCGGATACATATATATATATTTATATATAGGAATATGATCATTCACTTACCTGAAGGGGTGGTCACGTGGTGTTTTTTGCAGTGTTTTAATTGCAACAGAAATAGCCCAAAAAACAAACAAACACGGTGCCCCCTAGTGGTGACAACAGACAGTGGAAATTTTAGGGGCAAATATACATCAGATATATTAGAAAAATGCTGCAAATCATAGAAGCTGCTGATGTTTTACAAAAAGAAATGTAAAGGTGAGGACCCTTTTAGGAGCCCTTTAAGAATGCCTCCTGGGTGGAGCTAATTCCTACTTAGGGCTCATTCAGGCGGCCGTATGCTGTCCGCAAAAATACTGAATGGTATCCATTTTTTGGCGGATCCACAAAAAAAACGGTTAGCATTCAGTATTTTTGCGGACCCATAGACTTCAATGGGGCCATCTCCTGATTTTCACGGACAAGTATAGGACATGTTTCATTTGTTTTGCGGAACCGCGGAATAGAAAAGGGCCCCATAAAAGTGAATGGGTCAGCATCTAATCCGCAAAAAAACGGATCCGCATCTGAATGAGCCCTTAGGGTCATAGAGCAGATATAGGTGCACCAGCTCTTTCCACTTTCGTATCTTACCAATGCCCTAATGTTCTGTTTAGCAAAAGTAGGCGGGGTTCTATGGTTCTGGGCGGAGTTCAGGCGGATCTGGGGTGTGGCTTATATTTGTTCTAATATTTCTCTTCTTTGGAGGTTACTTGCCGTGATGCAAAATGATAAAATCACGGGAATATGGCCAATTTTGTGTGCAACATCCCAGGATGCTTTGCAGCACAAATCAATTCTCAATGTTTCATAATGATGTAACGGTCTGTATCTTCCTGTTGGATCTCAGCATGTATTATATTGCGTCTGCTCCTCAAGGCCCTCCCCGCTCGGCGATACGCCGAAGGTACCTGGATAGACCTATTTAGTCTGGGACTTTCTCCGTCACAAACCCATCTCGTTAATAGTATCCACTAATGATCAGTTGCTCGTGGGTGGTCCAGCTCCTGGCACCGCCCATGAGCAGCACATAGGGGATTTTTCTGTACAGGCTCTTTACGGTGGGGTCCTAAATTGGAGATCCTCCATCTCTTCGCTGTCAGCAATTATAGTACAACATTTACAGTGTTGTCCAAACAATTCTGTTGGGTGAGTGGCGGCCCTATGGGGACAAAAAACATTGATAGCAATGGGGTATATTCTAAGGCCTCTATAATGCGGCAGGTTGATCACCGCTGCACTAGATTGTTATGGCAAAGGGGACCGGATCTGGAGCCGGACACCTGCACAGAAATTGAGCATTTGTCATGTGTACCTCGGGTTATATGGGCCCTTTGGTCCTTAGAGAATCAGTCGGGCCCCGGCCACTCTTTCCTATCTATACAAATTGCTGGTCAAAATTGTTCTGCAAATGTCTTCCCAGTTAAGGTAGGCTGAGAGCAGGAGGGTCATAGACCCCTAAGTCCCTGGGGGGGTTAACCTGACCCTCCCCTTATAGATTCTGCAGCCACCAGATATGACATTGACATCTATTTTTACTTTGTTTTTGCTGGTGGGAACATAAAAAAAAAAAGTGAGGTTCAGCGGAACGGGCGGAAATGTGTGCATTTCCTCTCCTAAGGCTTTGTGTAACACGTGCACCGCGGTGGAGCGTCGCCTCCGCTCACTGACGGGGCCGTATCTCCGCTGCATTGTGGGACTGTGTCGCCGTTACGGAGGCCTCTGGCACACAGACATCTCCTCCTCAAAGCTTCCTGATTATTTCTGCATTACAAGTCTTGCAAGGAAACATTTGGCTGCCTGCAAGACGTCCTCATCTGAAGCAATAACCGCGCAGGCGATGACACAACACCCTGCAACCACAACACCCATCAGCCATCTCTCAGTGCGCATGATGAGGGCAGTCAAGGTTTCTGAGGGTTTTTTTATGATGACTGGTAAAAACTCTATAGTAAGGCCTCATGCACACGAACATATTTTTTTTCCGTTTCCATTCCATTTTTTACAGGTCTGTATGCAAAACCATTCACTTTAATGGGGCTTGTCTGCATGTCTGTATGTCTGCATGTCTGCATGTCCGTATGTCTGCATGTCTGTATGTCCGTATGTCTGCAGGTCCGCATGTCTGCATGTCCGTATGTCTGCATGTCCGTATGTCTGCATGTCCGTATGTCTGCATGTCCGTATGTCTGCAGGTCCGTATGTCTGCAGGTCCGTATGTCTGTATGTCTGCATGTCCGTATGTCTGCATGTCCGTATGTCTGCATGTCCGTATGTCTGCATGTCCGTATGTCTGCAGGTCTGTATGTCTACAGGTCCGTATGTCTGCAGGTCCGTATGTCTGCAGGTCCGTATGTCTGCAGGTCCGTATGTCTGCAGGTCCGTATGTCTGCATGTCTGCATGTCCGTATGTCTGTATGTCTGCATGTCGGCATGTCCGTATGTCTGCATGTCCGTTCCGCCCCAAAAAATAGAACATGTCCTATTCTTGTCCATTTTGCGGACGAGGACAGGCATTATTACAATGGATCCGCAAAAAAAAAAAAAATGATGTGACATAGATGTCATCAGTTGTTTTTTTTTGCGGACCGCAAAATACATATGGTCGTGTGCATGAGCCCTAATGGGGAGATTTATCAAGACAGGAGGCGCTTTCTGTGCTGGTCTTGACGCGCAGCCGGAGGATGTGCCTAATTTATGATGAGGTGCAGGCCTTGTCATAAATTAGGTGCATTCTCCGGCAGTACGTGCACCTAAACAGAAATCCGCGCTATCTCAGACCTGCCGTAGATTTCTGGCTTTATTTGCGGCAGAAAACTGGCGTCAATGAAGATATAATTTGTCAGAGCCGCTTGTCATGCCCCCCCTTTTTTGCCTTTGCCATGCCCCTTTTGGGGAAAGTGGCGGGGGGCGGCGTAAAACTGAATTTTTAAAAAAGTCGCAGCTAAAAAGTCTCACCTGCGACTGCTATAAAGGGGGAGATTTATCAAGACTGGCGCTTTCTGCGACGGTCTTGATATCCCCGGCGCTGCTGGAAGATGCGCCTAATTTATGACAAAGCGTACGCCTCGCCATAACGTAGGTGCATCCTCCTGCAGTCCGTGCTCAGAGCTGCCGTAGATTTCTATCTCCATTGACACCATAAAACGGATAAATTTGTCGCTGCATTTGGCCACATCCCCTTTCAACGCCATTGGCACATCCCCTTTTAGAAAAGTGGCAAGGATGGCGAAAAAAGGGTAAATGCGCCAATTTTTACACCACTTTTTAGGAGTAAAGGGAATGATAAATCTCCCTTAAAGTGTTCAGTTTCGCTACAGCACCACCGCCACTCGCAGATCATGCGAGTGTATTACTGTACAGCGGCGGCGGCACTCAGCAGGAGGGCACCTATGTGTGAATGAGGCCTTACACAGGACAGGTTCTCCTGAGCGGGAGACGCTCTTATTAACTGCACAGGACAGGACCCCCCTTCCCCTCTAATAACTCAGCATTCCCTAATGGGGTGTGTGAAAATACAAATCCTTTAAGGGACAGAGACCTATAGAAGCCAGTGTAGCAGTGAGAGGCGTTCTGCTGGGCAGCTTCCTGTGACCACACCTGTCCCTATAGCTGCATGCAGTGAGGTGGTAGTCACCCGAACAGGAAGGAAGTCAAAGGAGATCAGATTAAAGGGAGAGAAGCAAGATGTGAAATAAAGCCAGATTCTTCATAGGGATGTGATACTAACTACAATGTGAGCGTCTGGATACTGTAACGGGGTTAGACTTTAATATAAAAACCTCAAGTTGACTTGTTATTTCCTCTTCATACAGTCTCGTCTTTCACCCACTGATCTGAAAGTCCTACCAGATTAGCAGGAACAATTGCAAAGTTCAAAACCAAATTAAATCTGATGGTTCAGAACACACGAGTGATCCAGATCCATCGTAGGCAGGGGCGCGCCTAGCCTTTCTGCTAAAAATGCCATGACCCTTCTGCTGCCCCTACCTGGTGCTGCCTGAGGCGATGGCCTCACCTGGCCTCCTGGGTGGTGCGCCCCTTATCGTAGGAGAAGACATTACAGCAATTAACCTGATGAGAACTTCCAGATCTATTGGAGCCGCTGTTACCTGTGATCTGTGCACAGCAAATGCAAGGAGGACACAAACTGCGCCTTCCCTGAATTCCTAGCACAGAAGTGTCTGCGCTGCGTCAGGGCGGTCAGCTGCGCCTCCCAACCATCTTGGATCCAGCAGGACAGTCCCGGATTTCAGGTGCTACTCTGGTGCTATGCAATTAAATTAAAAGGCTACATTGTAGGCAATTCCCCCAACTGCTCCTCCCTTTGTCACCCTTGTGTCCCCCATCTCCTCGGCTCCGGGCAGCGCATCCCGTGTCCCCGCTCCCACAGTATAGCACAGGACTAGGGTCCTGCCCTGGAATTTACCTGGCTCATAAATAGATGATTCTTTGGGCAACCACAACTCCCATCATGCCCTGACAGCTGTAGACCTACAGGGCATGCTGGGAGTAGTAGTGTTGCCATATTAGACATGTATGGCATATCAACATGAGGTCATAAATGTTTGATAGATGCAAGTCTCAGAAGGTTGGTGAGGATAAGAAAGCATGGCCCTCACCATTGACTTCTATGGGAGCAGGCAAGCCCCTCATAAAGCAGGGAACCCCCCATTTTCTTCATACATGCAGTTCCTAGAACCACTAGTGGGAGACTACTCGAGCGGGAATTGGGCAGGGTTTTAGCTGTGGGAAGCCATGATGCAAAAATTCAGAGTGTGACTGTAAGGCAACTGGCTGCAGCATAAGCCCTCCCCCACCGCTCTGTCTGCAATAGACCAGGGACACTGTGCACCCCCTCCTAAGCAAAGCTGACGCCCTCAGGCAAAAAAAAAAAAGAAAAGGGTTAGGGTTCTGAAGAAAACCAACTCCTGTGGTCAGGTTATCCTTCTACGTTGATCATCATTTCTTGGTGTACTGTCCCTTTAAGAGGCACCCTTTACCTTCTGGTTCCATCATGAAGAAATGGGGACTTGTAATAAAATCAGTTCCTAAACGGCTTATTCACACACTGCTGCCTTCAGTGAGCCCGAGCCCCTGGCTGCTTTTAGACGATTACCGAGTGATCAGCCAGTGAAGGACTTAACGAGTAAACCCTTAAATCTGCGATCATTACGGACTTAGACATGATAGGACATCGCCAGGCGTGCTGCAAAACCGCAGACAAGAAATCCCCAATACAATGAAGCCCGTGATAATAACAACCCCTTACTATATACCCTGCATATCACAGAGGGTGGTCCGCATTCAGCTAGAGCAGGGGGCTGCAATGTCTGGCTCCTGCTCCAGCAGAAAGGGCCATTCTCTTGAAGGGACCCCCCGTAATACACAATTTCCCTTGTAGTGGTCACTGAAGGGACGGACAAAACTTCCCTGGCAAGACAAGCATTTTGTTACGGGTCTCACATGTAATACAACATCAGTGTGGTGGATGAGCCCCTTAAAGGGTAACTCCAACCATAAAATAATTAGCATGTTCACTCTTTCCATTGTTCTTCATTTTACCGATACCCATCAGATCCACATCATCTGTTATGGGTGACAAAAAAAACAAGGGGTTGTCAAAGCCCCGCCTTTTGTCATCACCTAAATATATTTAAAGGGAAACTCCATTCTGAAATATTTCCATATGGTGATTTCTTGACTAAACTGGTGGAGCTGGAAACTTCCGTTCTGGTTTATCCCAAACTGTTTGCTTTTTAGCTTCCCTTTGTATATCATGCAATTGCATTCCTTCCACGCTTCTATTGCCTTATTGGTGGTCTATACAGGATCAGGAGCAGTACAGGATAATAGGGGTTGTAGTCAAACTAAAATAAAGGTAAAATCCATAAGACCTGATCAGTGCATGTTCCAACCTTAACCCGGACCCACCACTAGGGGGAGCTTACTGCATACTGTCTGCATAGTCTGCTCCTGAGCTCCACCTAGTGGTGTCTGCAGGAAAGCTGAATGTCTATACAGAGGATTGAAGGCTGAAATGACCGGATGATTATAAGGGAAGCTGCAGCCAATCTGTTTTAGCACACACAATGCAGATTGATGCACCCAAGCCATGTAGGGCCAATCAGAGGGATAACGAGGGCCACGGCTCCAAACATTCATGTTCATACTGATGAGTGGAGGCAGATGGGGCCCCTGACATGTCACTAAGGGTGTTTTGCAGCGGCTCTAAGATTACAATGTCTGCCCGGAGACAGAGCCTCTGTGTGCAGAGCATTAGGCACCGAGTGCACAGATAAATCAAGGAGGATTGTGTAATTCCTGTTACGTAATGACTTCTGTCAGATCATCAAAGGGCTGAGCGTTCCATATCCCACAGATTATTCCCGTATCTGACGCAACGTGATAATGGAGGAAAGTGGGGTTGGCAGCGGCTCAGCCTGAGGGAGAGCAGGGGGCAGATGAGGTCCTGGGCCGCATAGTGTGTGAGTGGTGTCCTAATACTGCAGAATACAGGCCGTGTTATATGACCAGACCAGGAACTAGCCCGTCATCCGTAAGCCCTCAGCTACACTGCGACTTTTTGTAGCGCGACGGATTGATTTTAACTATTGAGTGAAAGCTGCGGTCAACGAGATTGTAATCAACTGAGTGCATGCACTTGGACTGCAAAAAGTCACAGTGTAGCCGAGGACTTATACTGTATGTGCGGTATTATATTAGAGGGGTTGTCCAAGTTATATTTATTGATGACCTATCCTCAGGATAGGTCATCAATATCAGATCGTCTGGGGTCCGACACCCGGCACCCCCGCCGATCAGCTGTTTGAAGAGAAGGCGCGCGCCCTGCCAGCGCTGCCTCCTCTTCACTGTTTGCCTGCTCGCCGTTGCATCTGCATCTACACCCAAGCCGTCCCATTCATTTCGATGGGACGGATCGCTTCAGCGGATGCAACGGCGAGCAGGTAAACAGTGAAGAGGAGGCAGCGCTGGCACGGCGCGCGCCTTCTCTTCAAACAGCTGATCGGCGGGGGTGCCAGGTGTCGGACCCCAGACGATCTGATATTGATGACCCTTTCCTGAGGATAGGTCATCAATAAATATAACTTGGACAAACTCGCAGTCTCGTGGCTTTTTCATGTGAGGATATTTCATGTCTGTGAATTTCTTTGTGTTGTAAAATTCACTGCAGTAGAATTTAAGTCGTTGTCGTCACAAATAACAAGCACTTGGAGAGTTTCCCACGAGAAGCTATTCTTACTTCCATTAAATAAAAAGTAGCAGGAGATAAGTCTTGCAGCGTCTGTTTCCTTGTTGGGATGGAGTCAAGAAGGAGTCTGCCATGGACGGAAATAACAGACCCTTGATGATGTCTGTTATCACTCCTGCCGGACTTAAGGGCAGAAAAGGGTTAACAGTATTATCAGATGTAGACTCCGAACTGTCTGGTAAACGGAATACAGGGTTTCAGGATTAAATTAAAAGATCTGCTTTTCTCCAGAAATAGCACCACTCCTGTTAGATAGGTTGTGTCTGGTATTGCAGCATTCAAGTTAACAGGACTGAGCCGCACTTCCACGTACAATCCATGGACAGGCGTGGCGCTATTCTGGGATTAACAAAAGGAGCAGTGTTATAATTCTCGAAACCCCTTTAAGGATCATCAGGTGCCGCATACGGCTACATACATGAATGCTGGACACAATGCAGGCACTTAGTGGCATCACGACTCAACAAGCTATACTCTTTATTATGTCACAGCGTTTCCATTCCCTGACAGCAAGCAAAGATCTTGAGAACAGTAAGAAACTGAGGCACAGTATATTATTAATGTTGTTAATATTGATTTTCTTCGTTATTTTCAGGGGAAATCCGCAGAAAGCGGCTCGGGTGAAGAGCCTGCACCGCCATCTGTAGCCAAGCTCGCCGGGTTATTTGGTGACACCTTGAACAGTTCAAAGAAAGAGGTGATTACAAGACAGGGGCATTTTCCCTGTGAGATACCAGTTATGATGTCATATGATAGATTATGCATCTCTGTAGACTGAATGCAATATGGGTGGGATCCACCAAGGGTCTCAGGTCTATGTGAGCTGGCCATATAGACCGCCATGTTGTTTGGTCATGTAAATTGGGCGCAATGGCAATGTTGACCATGTGGGTTCTGTTTGATTCAATGGAGAGAGTGTGCAGTGGCCGGGTTTGTGGTGGCTCCAACGTTTCACTGGGCCCCTGGACACCGTTGAGGTGTCACCACGTGTTGCTGCTCTGCGTAAGGGATGGTGAGGTGCGGTGCACCCCAATGGGGAATGAGTCCAGAGAGTCAGGGTCTGCAGTAAACCAGGGGGCTTCTTTACTGGAGGGATTCAGGTGCAAAACAACACAGGCGAGGCATAGGGCTGTCTTCTCTAGTCTCCTCCCGGGCAGAAGAAGGGTTTGATGCTGAGGAAAGGCCTGAGCTAGCTGTCCCTCTCTCTCTCAGAAGGCTGGTACCGTGGTCAAAGGCTGGAGGTCCACTGACCCCCCCCCCCCCCCCCGCTTTTCCTCTGGCTCACTGTCCACGTTTGACCCAGTCACGGAAGAAGAAGTCTCCATTCTCCTCTCTTCTTCTCGTCCCACCACATGCACTTCTGACCCCATTCCCTCATAACTACTCCAACATCATCCCCTGACATCACCCCTGCTGTACTACAGAACACCAATGGCTGTTTTTCCACCGTCTCTAACATTATGTCCTCTCTCTATCTGAAACTACATCTTTCAAAAACTGAACTTCTTGTGTTCTCTCCATCTGCTAACCTACCCAAACCTGATATCTCCCTCTCAGTGTGCAACCCCATCATCACTCCTAGGCAGCACGCCCGCTGTCTCGGGGTGACATTTGACACTGATCTCTCCTTCACCCCCTATATTCAATCTCCTGCACCTCAAAAACAACTAAAACTCTCATTGTTGCCCTGATCTATTCCCGCCTCGATTACTGTAACTCACTATTAATTGGCCTCCCCCTCACCTGACTCTCCCCTCTCCAATCTATTCTTAATGCAGCAGCCAGGGTCACCTATCTGTCTTACCGCTACTCCGATGCCTCCGCCCAGTGCCAGTCATTGCACTGGTTCCTCATACAGTACAGAATCCACTTTAAACAGCTTGTTCTCTCCCACAAAGCCCTCCGCAGTGCTGCACCCCCCTACATCTCCTCCTCATCTCTGTCTACCACCCTTCCCCTGCTCTCCACAGTGCTGCACCCCTACATCTCTTCCCTCATCTCTGTCTACCATCCTACCCGTGCTTTCCACAGTGCTGCACCTCCTACATCTCCTCCTCATCTCTGTCTACCATCCTACCTGTGCTCTCCGCAGTGCTGCACCTCCTACATCTCTTCCCTCATCTCTGTCTACCATCCTACCCCTGCTCTCCACAGTGCTGCACCTCCTACATCTCCTCCTCATCTCTATCTACCATCCTACCTGTGCTCTCCACAGTGCTGCACCTCCTACATCTCCTCCTCATCTCTATCTACCATCCTACCTGTGCTCTCCACAGTGCTGCACCTCCTACATCTCCTCCCTCATCTCTGTCTACCCTCCTACCTGTGCTCTCCACAGTGCTGCACTCCTACATCTCCTCCTCATCTCTATCTACCCTCCTACCTGTGCTCTCCACAGTGCTGCACCTCCTACATCTCCTCCCTCATCTCTGTCTACCCTCCTACCTGTGCTCTCCACAGTGCTGCACTCCTACATCTCCTCCTCATCTCTATCTACCCTCCTACCTGTGCTCTCCGCAGTGCTGCACCTCCTACATCTCCTCCTCATCTCTATCTACCATCCTACCTGTGCTCTCCACAGTGCTGCACCTCCTACATCTCCTCCTCATCTCTATCTACCATCCTACCTGTGCTCTCCACAGTGCTGCACCTCCTACATCTCCTCCCTCATCTCTGTCTACCCTCCTACCTGTGCTCTCCACAGTGCTGCACCTCCTACATCTCCTCCTCATCTCTATCTACCATCCTACCTGTGCTCTCCACAGTGCTGCACCTCCTACATCTCCTCCTCATCTCTATCTACCCTCCTACCTGTGCTCTCCACAGTGCTGCACCTCCTACATCTCCTCCCTCATCTCTGTCTACCACCCTTCCCCTGCTCTCCGCAGTGCTGCACTCCTACATCTCCTCCTGATCTCTGTCTACCCTCCTACCTGTGCTCTCCACAGTGCTGCACCTCCTACATCTCCTCCCTCATCTCTGTCTACCCTCCTACCTGTGCTCTCCACAGTGCTGCACCTCCTACATCTCCTCCCTCATCTCTGTCTACCACCCTTCCCCTGCTCTCCACAGTGCTGCACCTCCTACATCTCCTCCTGATCTCTGTCTACCATCCTACCAGTGCTCTCCACAGTGCTGCACCTCCTACATCTCCTCCTGATCTCTGTCTACCATCCTACCAGTGCTCTCCGCAGTGCTGCACTCCTACATCTCCTCCTCATCTCTGTCTACCACCCTACCCGTGCTCTCCATAGTGCTGCACTCCTACATCTCTTCCCTCATCTCTGTCTACCACCCTTCCCGTGCTCTCCGTTCAGCCAATGACTTACGACTGACATCCACCATAATCCGAACCTCTTACTCCCGGCTCCAAGACTTCTCCAGAGCTGCACCAGTTCTCTGGAATGCCCTACCCCAAGAAATCAGGCTAAATCACAACATACACAGTTTTAGGTGCTCCCTAAAAACACATCTTTTTCGGGTAGCCTGTCACATCCCCTGATCTAACTCCTCTCCATATATAGCCCATTTATCATCATTTCCTGAACCTGATCCTCCACCAATCTCTCCACCACACCCAGGAGCTCTACAGATATCGGCTGGGGACGTAGTCTGGGTGGCTCCTTGGTCATAGGGCTGGTGACCCATGGTCTGTGGCTCAGGATCCCAATCTCAGCATCTTCCTCTGGTCACTCAGTAGTCCGGCAGAGTCTCCTCTTCCAAGCACTGGTCCCTAACTGCAGAACACTAGGGCCTCTGACTGCTCTTCTTATAGACCGTTTTAGCTAGACTAGAACCTTGTAGTGGGAGGGGTGGAGTGGAGAAACTCAGCACAAACCGATACAATGTTACAACTTCCCTCTGTCATAGACTTACATGATAGCTTCAATGATACTCAATAGCAATGAAACAGATTTTCCAGACAAAAACACATTTTCAGACATAATAACACAGCGGCACCTGGCATTAGAAAGGTCAGTCAGTCTGGTTTTGGTGGTAAACAAGTCTGGGTTTTCCCTCCAAAACATGATCTTCTTTAACCCTTTCACACTAGCGTTAGAGGAATCCGGCAGGCAGTTCCGTTGCCTGAACTGCCTGCCGGATCCATAAATCCATGTGCAAACGGATACAATTTGTTTCCGGATCCGTTTGACAAATGCATTGAAATACTGTATCTATCTCTCCGGTGTCATCGGGAAAAACGGATCCGGTATTTAATTTTTTAACATTTTTAAAGGTCTGCGCATGCACAGTTGGTACCGCATCCGGCATTAATACATTTCAATGGAAAATAATGCCGGCATTCCGGCAAGTGTTTTTTCCGGAATTTTGGCCGGAGAAAATGCTGCAGCATGCTGCGGTATTTTCTCCGGCCAAATACCGTAAAAGTGACTGAACTGAAGACATCCTGATGCATACTGAACGGATTGCTTTCCATTCAGAATGCATTAGGACAAAAGTGAAGTGTTTTTTTTTCCCGGTATTGAGCCCCTAGGACAGAACTCAATACTGGAAAACTTTAACGCTAGTGTGAAAGTACCCTTATGGTAACTATGGAAAATTACCAGCTTTTTATTATTAGCTAGAAAGTCCCAAAAGTCTCTCAGTATTTGTTAAACCTTTCCACAGTGCTGTACAAACACAGTGCAATGAACTGGATATATATAACAACAAACATATAGAATGCAGTTACTCAATATTAAACAGTATAAGTCAGTGTAAGTTAACCCTTTAAAGTCAAATTAAGAAAGGAGTTGATAACTTTGCATAGGGAAAACTGGAAAATGTCCAGACTTCAAAGTACCCCTGCTCCAGGGCACTACAAGTGGCCTCAACAATTGCCCATTCTTATGATTGTCGGGGGCCCCAGCGTCTGGACCTCCATTGATCAGACTGCAAAGAACGTGTCTAATATGTTTAGTGTCATTTATACAATAAGTGAACATTGTGTCTGTTCTTTCTAAGGTTCCACCACCACATAAGCCAACCAGACGGAAACCGCCATGTTCTCTGCCACTGCCGAAAACCGAGGTTACTAATAATGGGGATGAGGTGAGTTCATCCCAGTGAAACAGGTTTCCAGTCACCTGAAGAGGCTTTCCAGGCATGGAAGAAGGACAGATACAGTAGATATATAGATAGATAGAAAATTGAAGAGACAGCAGCACAAGTCAAAATTGCTCAAAGAGGGGGTGCAATCCCCCCAGGCCGAGGATAATAGAGCCTACAGATATCCAAAGAAATAGAATGAGGCAGTCACTTCTTGTAGACGCCACGGATGGCGCTCACATGAGACGCTACCCTCCATTATGATGATCTTGTAAGTGTTTGTAAACACCTTAACAGGTGTTATATTTGGTTTTAATTGTTCACAGGTGATGAGGTGAAGTTATGTGTCACTATATGTGCACATTTATACATATGAGCTGCAAATGGATGACAATACCACCATGCACTCTTTCAGGATATTCATTATATTTTTTTTTTAAACACAGCTTTATTAGTTTTATACAAACGCAAAACACAAATGTAATAGCACTCTGCAACCAGCATTCTGCCCTGCCTCTATGCTGGATGAGGATAGATAGATAGTATATATTGGAGGCGTGGCGATCTCCTTGGAGTCATTGCACACCTGACCAGTCAATCTGTCCTTGAGGCTGGTTTTAAAGTCAGTATAAAACTGAGTCTGCTTATATAGCACCTACCAGTAGCCATTTGGCTCCAGGAGAAGTATATGGTGGGCTCAGCGTGCATGTTGGTACTTGCATCCCTGGATCCGATGAAAGCTGTAATGGCACCGGACGGGGTTAAAAGCAGAGTGTGCTTGGCGTGCATGCTGCACCTGCATTCCCTGGACTTTGTGTGGCTGTCATGGCCCATAAACAGGTAGGAACTAGTGTTAGGGACCACTCAAATGGCGGCGACCTTGACGTGGTGAGTGGCTTATTACACTTTGGCCAAAATGTACACCAATGTCTCATTCAGCATGGAGGCAGGGCAGAGTGCTGGTTGCAGAGTGCCATTGCATTTGTGTTTTGCGTTTGTATATGTATTTCGCCATAGTGATCTGCACCTGCATACAGGGTTGTGCTGATTGAATCCCCCACATTTTTTTAAATTAGTTTTATCATAACTAAAAGCCAGTACAACAATCTCTATTATTGCATATTCCATATATGCAGTTATACACTGTATGATTTCTTTATTGATCACATGTTATATATGATTTTTATTATAATCATGTTCTTGATTGATCATTTATTGTGATCCCTCCACTTTGTCTTTATACACTGCTCAAAAAAATAAAGGGAACACAAAAATAACACATCCTAGATCTGAATTAAATATTCTTCTGAAATACTTTGTTCTTTACATAGTTGAAGGTGCTGACAACAAAATCACACAAAAATAAAAAAATGGAAATCTAATTTTTCAACCCATGGAGGTCTGGATTTGGAGTGACCCTCAAAATTAAAGTGGAAAAACACACTACAGGCTGATCCAACTTTGGTGTAATGTCCTTAAAACAAGTCAAAATGAGGCTCAGTAGTGTGTGTGGCCTCCACGTGCCTGTATGACCTCCCTACAACGCCTGTGCATGCTCCTGATGAGGTGGCGGACGGTCTCCTGAGGGATCTCCTCCCAGACCTGGACTAAAGCATCTGCCAACTCCTGGACAGTCTGTGGTGCAACGTGACGTTGGTGGATAGAGCGAGACATGATGTCCCAGATGTGCTCAATTGGATTCAGGTCTGGGGAACGGGCGGGCCAGTCCATAGCATCAATGCCTTCGTCTTGCAGGAACTGCTGACACACTTCAGCCACATGAGGTCTAGCATTGTCTTGCATTAGGAGGAACCCAGGGCCAACCGCACCAGCATATGGTCTCACAAGGGGTCTGAGGATCTCATCTCGGTACCTAATGGCAGTCAGGCTTCCTCTGGCGAGCACATGGAGGGCTGTGCGGCCCTCCAAAGAAATGCCACCCCACACCATTACTGACCCAAAGCCAAACCGGTCATGCTGGAGGATGTTGCAGGCAGCAGAACGTTCTCCACGGCGTCTCCAGACTCTGTCACGTCTGTCACATGTGCTCAGTGTGAACCTGCTTTCATCTGTGAAGAGCACAGGGTGCCAGTGGCGAATTTGCCAATCTTGGTGTTCTCTGGAAAGTGCCAAACGTCCTGCACGGTGTTGGGCTGTAAGCACAACCCCCACCTGTGGACGTCGGGCCCTCATATCACCCTCATGGAGTCTGTTTCTGACCGTTTGAGCAGACACATGCACATTTGTGGCCTGCTGGAGGTCATTTTGCAGGGCTCTGGCAGTGCTCCTCCTGTTCCTCCTTGCACAAAGGCTGAGGTAGCGGTCCTGCTGCTGGGTTGTTGCCCTCCTACGGCCTCCTCCACGTCTCCTGATGTACTGGCCTGTCTCCTGGTAGCGCCTCCATGCTCTGGACACTACGCTGACAGACACAGCAAACCTTCTTGCCACAGCTCGCATTGATGTGCCATCCTGGATAAGCTGCACTACCTGAGCCACTTGTGTGGGTTGTAGACTCCGTCTCATGCTACCACTAGAGTGAAAGCACCGCCAGCATTCAAAAGTGACCAAAACATCAGCCAGGAAGCATAGGAACTGAGAAGTGGTCTGTGGTCACCACCTGCAGAACCACTCCTTTATTGGGGGTGTCTTGCTAATTGCCTATAATTTCCACCTGTTGTCTATCCCATTTGCACAACAGCATGTGAAATTGATTGTCACTCAGTGCTGCTTCCTAAGTGGACAGTTTGATTTCACAGAAGTGCGATTGACTTGGAGTTACATTGTGTTGTTTAAGTGTTCCCTTTATTTTTTTGAGCAGTGTATATAAATTGTATGCACTGGTCACACTGCTTGAGAAAGGCCTCATTGTGTTGGGCTGAAACGTTGTGAGTTGGGTAAATAAAACGGTCCACCACGTTTTCATCATTTTGGAGTGCTGCCTCATTCCATTTCTTTGGATAGATAGATATGAGATAGATAGATAGATAGATAGATAGATAGATAGATAATAGATAGATATTAGATAGATAGATATTAGATAGATAGATAGATAGATAGATATTAGATAGATAGATAGATAGATAGATAATAGATAGATAGGAGATAGATATGAGATAGATAGATAGATAGATAGATAGATAGATAGATAGATAGATAGATAGATAGATAGATAGATAGATATGAGATAGATAGATAGATAGATATGAGATAGATAGATAGATAGATATGAGATAGATAGATAGATAGATAGGAGATAGATAGATAATAGATAGATATTAGATAGATAGATAGATAGATAGATATTAGATAGATAGATAGATAGATAGATAGATAATAGATAGATAGATAGATAGATAGATAGATAGATAGATAGATATTAGATAGATAATAGATAGATAGATAGATAGATAGATAGATATGAGATAGATAGATAGATAGATATGAGATAGATAGATAGATAGATATGAGATAGATAGATAGATAATAGATAGATAGATAGATAGATAGATAGATAGATAATAGATAGATAGATAGATAATAGATAGATAGATAGATAGATAATAGATAGATATGAGATAGATAGATAATAGATAGATAGATAGATAGATATGAGATAGATAGATAGATATGAGATAGATAGATATGAGATAGATAGATAGATAGATAGATAGATAGATAGATAGATTAGACAGAGAGTGTCCTGTACCCTAGGTGTGATGCAGTCTCAGAACACTGTCCATGTGTCTGGTGTCCTAGTAATAAAGGTTAAAGTAATTTGAGTCCAGTTCTTTCTGCTCCTCTTTTCTTTTAGAAACTGTCTCCCCCGCACTCACAGGTGCCTAAGATCAAGGTGAAGAGTTCCCCTCTAATTGAGAAACTTCAGGTAAGTGATGGTAAGGCCACATCAGACAGTCTATATACTGCAGTGATATGGACCATGCTGGTATAACCTGGGTATCTCCTGTATATAATTATATATGTACAGCTGGTATAACCTGGGTATCTCCTGTATATAATTATATATGTACAGCTGGTATAAGTTATATATCTTCTTGTATAAAGTGATATGGAGCATGCTGATATAACCTGGGTATCTCCTGTATATAATTATATATGTACAGCTGGTATAAGTTATACCTCTTCCTGTATATAGTGATATGGACCATGCTGGTATAACCCGGGCATCTCCTGTATATAATTATATATGTACAGCTGGTATAACCTGGGCATCTCCTGTATATAATTATATATGTACAGCTGGTATAAGTTATACATCTTCTTGTATATAGTGATTTGGACCATGCTGGTATAACCTGGGCATCTCCTGTATATAATTATATATGTACAGCTGGTATAACCTGGGCATCTCCTGTATATAATTATATATGTACAGCTGGTATAACCTGGGCATCTCCTGTATATAATTATATATGTACAGCTGGTATAAGTTATACATCTTCTTGTATATAGTGATATGGAGCATGCTGGTATAACCTGGGTATCTCCTGTATATAATTATATATGTACAGCTGGTATAAGTTATACATCTTCTTGTATATAGTGATATGGACCATGCTGGTATAACCTGGGTATCTCCTGTATATAATTATATATGTACAGCTGGTATAAGTTATACATCTTCTGTATATAGTGATATGGACCATGCTGGTATAACCTGGGTATCTCCTGTATATAATTATATATGTACCGCTGGTATAAGTTATACATCTTCTTGTATATGGTGATATGGACCATGCTGGTATAACCTGGGTATCTCCTGTATATAATTATATATATACAGCTGGTATAAGTTATACATCTTCTGTATATAGTGATATGGACTATGCTGGTATAACCTGGGTATCTCCTGTATATAATTATATATGTACAGCTGGTATAAGTTATACATCTTCTGTATATAGTGATATGGACCATGCTGGTATAACCTGGGCATCTCCTGTATATAATTATATATATACAGCTGGTATAAGTTATACATCTTCTGTATATAGTGATATGGACTATGCTGGTATAACCTGGGTATCTCCTGTATATAATTATATATGTACAGCTGGTATAAGTTATACATCTTCTGTATATAGTGATATGGACCATGCTGGTATAACCTGGGCATCTCCTGTATATAATTATATATGTACAGCTGGTATAAGTTATACATCTTCTTGTATATAGTGATATGGACCATGCTGATATAACCTGGGCATCTCCTGTATATAATTATATATGTACAGCTGGTATAAGTTATACATCTTCTGTATATAGTGATATGGACCATGCTGGTATAACCTGGGCATCTCCTGTATATAATTATATATGTACAGCTGGTATAAGTTATACATCTTCTTGTATATAGTGATATGGAGCATGCTGGTATAACCTGGGTATCTCCTGTATATAATTATATATGTACAGCTGGTATAAGTTATACATCTTCTTGTATATAGTGATATGGACCATGCTGATATAACCTGGGCATCTCCTGTATATAATTATATATGTACAGCTGGTATAAGTTATACATCTTCTTGTATATAGTGATATGGACCATGCTGGTATAACCTGGGCATCTCCTGTATATAATTATATATGTACAGCTGGTATAAGTTATACATCTTCTTGTATATAGTGATATGGACCATGCTGGTATAACCTGGGCATCTCCTGTATATAATTATATATGTACAGCTGGTATAAGTTATACATCTTCTTGTATATAGTGATATGGAGCATGCTGGTATAACCTGGGCATCTCCTGTATATAATTATATATGTACAGCTGGTATAGGTTATACATCTTCTTGTGTATAGTGATATGGACCACGCTGGTATAACCTGGGTATCTCCTGTATATAATTATATATGTACAGCTGGTATAAGTTATATATCTTCTTGTATATAGTGATATGGAGCATGCTGGTATAACCTGGGCATCTCCTGTATATAATTATATATGTACCGCTGGTATAAGTTATACATCTTCTTGTATATGGTGATATGGACCATGCTGATATAACCTGGGCATCTCCTGTATATAAATATATATGTACAGCTGGTATAAGTTATACATCTTCTTGTATCTAGTGATATGGACCATGCTGGTATAACCTGGGTATCTCCTGTATATAATTATATATGTACAGCTGGTATAAGTTATACATCTTCTTGTATATAGTGATATGGAGCATGCTGGTATAACCTGGGCATCTCCTGTATATAATTATATATGTACATCTGGTATAACCTGGGTATCTCCTGTATATAACTATATATTTACAGCTGGTATAACCTGGGTATCTCCTGTATATAATTATATATGTACAGCTGGTATAAGTTATACATCTTCTTGTATATAGTGATATGGACCATGCTGGTATAACATGGGCATCTCCTGTATATAATTATATATGTACAGCTGGTATAAGTTATACATCTCCTTGTATATAGTGATATGGACCATGCTGGTATAACCTGGGCATCTCCTGTATATAATTATATATGTACAGCTGGTATAAGTTATACATCTCCTTGTATATAGTGATATGGACCATGCTGGTATAACCTGGGCATCTCCTGTATATAATTATATATGTACAGCTGGTATAAGTTATACATCTCCTTGTATATAGTGATATGGACCATGCTGGTATAACCTGGGCATCTCCTGTATATAATTATATATGTACAGCTGGTATAAGTTATACATCTTCTTGTATATAGTGATATGGACCATGCTGGTATAACCTGGGCATCTCCTGTATATAATTATATATGTACAGCTGGTATAAGTTATACATCTTCTTGTATATAGTGATATGGACCATGCTGCTATAACCTGGGCATCTCCTGTATACAATTATATATGTACCGCTGGTATAAGTTATAGATCTTCTTGTATATAGTGGTATCTCCTGTATATAATTATATATGTACAGCTGGTATAAGTTATACATCTTCTTGTATATAGTGATATGGACCATGCTGCTATAACCTGGGCATCTCCTGTATACAATTATATATGTACAGCTGGTATAAGTTATACATCTTCTTGTATATAGTGATATGGACCAGGCTGGTATAACCTGGGCATCTCCTGTATATAATTATATATGTACAGCTGGTATAAGTTATACATCTTCTTGTATATAGTGATATGGACCATGCTGGTATAACCTGGGCATCTCCTGTATATAATTATATATGTACATCTGGTATAACCTGGGTATCTCCTGTATATAACTATATATTTACAGCTGGTATAACCTGGGTATCTCCTGTATATAATTATATATGTACAGCTGGTATAAGTTATACATCTTCTTGTATATAGTGATATGGACCATGCTGCTATAACCTGGGCATCTCCTGTATACAATTATATATGTACAGCTGGTATAAGTTATACATCTTCTTGTATATAGTGATATGGACCAGGCTGGTATAACCTGGGCATCTCCTGTATATAAATATATATGTACAGCTGGTATAAGTTATACATCTGCTTGTATATAGTGATATGGACCATGCTGCTATAACCTGGGCATCTCCTGTATACAATTATATATGTACCGCTGGTATAAGTTATAGATCTTCTTGTATATAGTGATATGGACCATGCTGGTATAACCTGGGCATCTCCTGTATATAATTATATATGTACATCTGGTATAACCTGGGTATCTCCTGTATATAACTATATATTTACAGCTGGTATAACCTGGGTATCTCCTGTATATAATTATATATGTACAGCTGGTATAAGTTATACATCTTCTTGTATATAGTGATATGGACCATGCTGCTATAACCTGGGCATCTCCTGTATACAATTATATATGTACAGCTGGTATAAGTTATACATCTTCTTGTATATAGTGATATGGACCAGGCTGGTATAACCTGGGCATCTCCTGTATATAATTATATATGTACAGCTGGTATAAGTTATACATCTTCTTGTATATAGTGATATGGACCATGCTGGTATAACCTGGGTATCTCCTGTATATAATTATATATGTACAGCTGGTATAAGTTATACATCTTCTGTATATAGTGATATGGACCATGCTGGTATAACCTGGGCATCTCCTGTATATAATTATATATGTACCGCTGGTATAAGTTATACATCTTCTGTATATAGTGATATGGACCATGCTGGTATAACCTGGGTATCTCCTGTATATAATTATATATGTATAGCTGGTATAAGTTATACATCTTCTTGTATATAGTGATATGGACCATGCTGGTATAACCTGGGTATCTCCTGTATATAATTATATATGTACAGCTGGTATAAGTTATACATCTTCTTGTATATAGCGATATGGACCATGCTGGTATAACCTGGGAATCTCCTGTATATAATTATATATGTACAGCTGGTATAAGTTATACATCTTCTTGTATATAGTGATATGGACCATGCTGGTATAACCTGGGTATCTCCTGTATATAATTATATATGTACCGCTGGTATAAGTTATAGATCTTCTTGTATATAGTGATATGGACCATGCTGGTATAACCTGGGCATCTCCTGTATATAATTATATATGTACAGCTGGTATAACCTGGGTATCTCCTATATATAATTATATATGTACAGCTGGTATAAGTTATACCTCTTCTTGTATATAGTGATATGGACCATGCTGGTATAACCTGGGCATCTCTTGTATATAATTATATATGTACAGCTGGTATAAGTTATACATCTTCTTGTATATAGTGATATGGACCATGCTGGTATAACCTGGGTATCTCCTGTATATAACTATATATGTACATCTGGTATAAGTTATACATCTTCTTGTATATAGTCATATGGGGCATGCTGGTATAACCTGGGTATCTCCTGTATATAATTATATATGTACAGCGGGTATAAGTTATACATCTTCTTGTATATAGTGATATGGACCATGCTGGTATAACCTGGGCATCTCCTGTATATAATTATATATATATACAGCTGGTATAAGTTATACATCTTCTTGTATATAGTGATATGGACCATGCTGGTATAACCTGGGCATCTTCTGTATATAATTATATATGTACAGCTGGTATAAGTTATACATCTTCTTGTATAAAGTGATATGGACCATGCTGGTATAACCTGGGCATCTCCTGTATATAATTATATATGTACAGCGGGTATAAGATATACATCTTCTTGTATATAGTGATATGGACCATGCTGGTATAACCTGGGCATCTCCTGTATATAATTATATATGTACAGCTGGTATAAGTTATACATCTTCTTGTATAAAGTGATATGGACCATGCTGGTATAACCTGGGCATCTTCTGTATATAATTATATATGTACAGCTGGTATAAGTTATACATCTTCTTGTATAAAGTGATATGGACCATGCTGGTATAACCTGGGCATCTCCTGTATATAATTATATATGTACAGCGGGTATAAGTTATACATCTTCTTGTATATGGTGATATGGAGCATGCTGGTATAACCTGGGTATCTCCTGTATATAATTATATATGTACAGCTGGTATAAGTTATACATCTTCTTGTATATAGTGATATGGACCATGCTGGTATAACCTGGGTATATCCTGTATATAATTATATATGTACAGCTGGTATAAGTTATACATCTTCTTGTATATAGTGATATGGACTATGCTGGTATAACCTGGGCATCTCCTGTATATAATTATATATGTACAGCGGGTATAAGTTATACATCTTCTTGTATATAGTGATATGGACCATGCTGGTATAACCTGGGTATCTCCTGTATATAATTATATATGTACAGCTGGTATAAGTTATACATCTTCTGTATATAGTGATATGGACCATGCTGGTATAACCTGGGTATCTCCTGTATATAACTATATATTTACAGCCGGTATAAGTTTTACGATTTTATATACCTGTTGCCCTGTAGTTTTCAGGACTAATTTGCTGCACGCTCTTATCATGGTTTTGTTCTGTTTCCAGGCTAACTTGGCCTTCGCTCCTGCAGCTCTTCTTCCAGGACCACCCCCAAAGAGCCCCGGATTTAAAGCCATGGCCTCTCCATGGAGCACACCCCCATCGACACCCAGCAGCCCCGGTGTCCAGTCACATTCCAGCCACATAGAGGTATCACCGGTCAGTTTTGAACAGCCACCAGAGGGCAGTCATCTGCAGAGCTACACTAAGGTAACATTTGATGTCATTGAAGAAATTCTAGACATTATCATCTACATCAGGAGTGGGGAATCTCCGGCCCGTGGGCCGCATATGGCCCCCGGAATCAATTCCTGTGGCCCCCGGCCAGAATAAATAGTGAAAATGCTAATGACTGCATCCATTATGGAAGCAGTCATTTGCATGTGGGAGGCAAGGGAGGTGAGAACAGCGCTGCACTGGCTGTACTCACCTTCCCTGGTCTTCTTCCGGCCCCGCTCTCCTGACATAGATGCGCACTATGACCTGACGCTGTGTGCTATGACCAGGACTCTGCTGAGTGGCAGCACCGTCTGGCTCAGCTTCGTCAGACGGACGCTGCAGGCAGCGTTTTGGTGTCCGCCTCCAGAGCGGAATGATGACTGATCAGAGGCAAACTGATGCATTTTGAGCGGATCCTTTTCCATTCAGAATGCATTAGGGCAAAACTGATCCGTTTTGGACCACTTGTAAGAGTCCTGAACGGATCTCACTAACGGAAGGTCAAAACGCGAGTGTGAAAGTAGCCTTAAACCCCTCCATCCCCTGCAGGCAGCTCCCATTGATCTCAATGGGCGTTTTAAAAATCAGTGTGTCGGGAGCTCCCCCTAGTGGCAGTTGTATGCAGCACACAATTAATCCATAAATCATTATAGCAGCAGAGTTAAGGGGTTTTCCAGGATTTTCTTATTGATGGCCTATCCTAAGGTGAGGTTATCAATATGAGATCGTTAGGGGTCCGAATCCCAGCACCCCTGCCGATCAGCTGTTTGAGGAAGCCACAGTGCTCACCGGAGCTCTGGTAAGTGCGGCACCCTCCTTGCAGCTCACCAAGCACAGCGCCGTACATTATATAGTGGCTGCGCTTGGTACTGCAGCTAAACCCCATTCACGTCTTTTGCTGCCCCACTGAAATGAATGGGTACACATCTGATCTGCAAAAAATACATAGGCCCCGGTCGTGTGAATGGGGCCTAAGTATGATAAAAAGCCAGACCATGTTCTAAAGCCCAGTGCTACCTAAGGAGGAACAAGCCCATCCTACCCATCACATACACCTTTGTGCAGTGGGGGCATTGATGGGATTAATAGCCCCTAGGTCCAGGGTGCATATATACAAAATGCACATCTCACCCACCTTAATAAGACCTGCAAGTCCTTGGAGTGATGTGGATTCTTCCCTCTCTCTGTTATTAGGACTTTGGATAAGGTCTAATACACTGGTACCCCTTCCTTTTTTCCTATTACATTTATTTAAAATATATATATCTTAAAAAAAAAAAATATATATATATATATATATATATATATATATATATAAAAATATATAATAATACTAAATATAATAGTAATAAATATATTAGAACAATATAAAAATAATACATATAAACTAATATTAATAAAAAACTAATATAAAAATAAGAAATATTAAATAATAACAATATGTAATAAGAATACAAAAATAATAGCAGTAAATATAAAATAATAATAATAATAAAAATATATAAAAATAATATAATAATAAAAAGCAATATAAAATATAATAAATATAAAATAATAACAATATGTAATAAGAATACAAAAATAATAGCAGTAAATATAAAATAATAATAATAATAATAAAAATATATAAAAATAATATAATAATAAAAAGCAATATAAAATATAATAAATATAAAATAATAACAATATGTAATAAGAATACAAAAATAATAACAATAAATATAAAATAATAAAAATATGTAAAAATAATATGATAAATATAAAATTATAATAAAAAGTAATAACAAAAAATAATAAATATAGAAGAATAATAACAATTTTGGAATAATAATACATATAAAATAATAATAGATATAAATAATAACTGATATTAGACATAATGCTGTTCTCTTCGCTCTAGATCCGCACTAGAGGCTCCATAAAGCGGAGACCTCCCAGTCGTAAGTTTCGGAAATCCCAATCTGATATGGACTTTGACGTTGAAACGTACAACGCACCTGCGAGAGAGAATGGAGATAAATCAGAGGAGGGCGACGCTGCTCTGAGGGACAAGGAAAGCGCGGACGGATCGCCGGTGGCGGAGAATTCACCATCTGAGCCTGAGCAAAAAACGAAGCAGGAGGAGGCTGAAGAGGAGGAGGGCGAGCGGGGGGAGAAATCCGACAAACAGGAGGCAAAACCAGACACAAACGAGACAGAGACGCCGGACATGGAGGAGAAGAGTGAAGATCCAGGAGAGGAGTGCGACGGGGACGTAAGTGGATAAAGGATGCTGCACACTCTGCCCCCTGCTGGAGACATTAAAATGTGAAAAACTTTTTTTTTTTTAATCATCACTTGATGTTACAGGCCCAAAGCCTGAGGAGGCTGCACTACTGAAAGCCTGTCTGTCAGGTACAAAGACCATGCTTTGATTGATATCTACACCCTTATACGGCGCCAGCATCTGTGGACAATAATATGGGTGGTAATCTGGATCCAACACAAGGTCTCCATGGCCACGCTGCACCTGACAGTAAGCGGACCTGTTGTCAGCACAATCTCTCAGTAGTGCAGCCTCCCCCTCCCCCCGAATGAACTAAATGGGTGAGTAAATGCTAGTTTTCCCCATGTTTTACACTGCAGCTCTGCTTGTTCTGATTGACTACCGTGTCTAAGCACAAGCTCACCACAGTCTCTGCAGAAAGCTGACATTGTTCTGAATGCGGTAGATAGTTAGGTGCCCACACACATGCACACTGGGCTTGGCCGAGCGTATATGTGTTTTGAAAAAAGGGTAAAGGGCTGGGATCAGCAACCTCCGGCACGCCAGCTGCTGTGCAACTACAACTCCCAGCATGCATGCTTACTTGGCTGTTATTGTAACTCCCATAGAAGTAAAAGGAGGATTCTGGGAGTTGTAGTTTCAGAACAGCTGGAGGTTGCTGATCCCTGGTATAGGGAGTAAGCTGGTGCCAGACAACTATGGCGGCATCTTTTCTCCCCTGGCAACAAAAGCATCTGGAGTCGAAATATAACCTGCCCGATCCTTCTGTCCCCGGATATTAGAGAGTCTGTTTAATGGGTGCCCTCCTGCCTCTGGGACCCCCAAAATATGCTCTTTACAGTGGGACCTGAAATGTCTGTCAACGATGTGACCAAACAATCTAACATGCCGGACATCCTCACAAAGTAGACAATCCCTTTAAAGGCTAGGTACACCTTTGGGGGCAAAATTGTTCTCATTTTGAGCTAAAAATAATTTTTTCAATAGGTCTTTATTAAAAATGTTGAGCCCTTTTCTCTGTACAACCTTGGGTTTCTCTAATAGCAGGTTCTGAATTTTCACTCTATTCCGTCAGGCAGCTCAGCTGACGGCTCCTTACACTCATTATAGATCTGTTAATGACCTTTCAGTAATTTAGACTACTTTCACACTCGCGTTTTGGCTTTCCGTTTTTTATGAGATCCGTCATGGGCTCTCACAAGCGGTCAAAAACGGATCAGTTTTGCCCTAATGCATTCTGAATGGAAAAGGATCCGCTCAGAATGCATCAGTTTGCCTCCGATCAGTCCATTCTGCTCTGGAGGCGGACACCAAAACGTTGCCTGCAGCGTTTTGCTGTCCGCTTGACGAAACTGAGCCAAACGGATCTGTCCTGGCACACAATGTAAGTCAATGGGGAGGGATCCGTTTTCTCTGACGCAATCTGGCACAATGGTGTTCAAGACGGATCCGTCTTGGCTATGTTACAGATAATACAAACGGTTGTATTAATAATACATGCGGTTGTATTATTGTAACGGATCCGTTTTTGCAGATCCATGACGGAGCCGCCCAAAACGCGAGTTTGAAAGTAGCCTCAGAGATAAGGTTTATTACATGACCGGCACAAAGTGAAAGTACCATTCACACAGCTAGACGCTTAACCCTTTTGTGACAGAACGGCTGAATATTTTTAATAAAGACTGCAAAGAAAAAGGGGGTCAGTCAGCACATCCCAATGCGCCGGTGCATGCTGCCATGGCTAGAAACACAAACACAACGCAACAGCACTCTGCAAACCAAATAAAGTACAATAATGCCACAGTAATAGAAAATATTCTGGTGCTAATGCTGCGCTTATTTTGTAAATTTAAGATTCTTGGCAAATACATTTTGTACAAAACCATTTGGGCCCGTCTGCCACACGTCAAGGCGATCTCTATAAGACGGGAACCTAACACTAAATGCTACCTGTTATGTGCCATATTTTGGTATTATACCTGAGGGACTCTCCTGTTCCTTCAGCTGGGAAGGAACAGGTCATCTTTGTCCTGACACTATTTCCAGGGCCCTTTAGGGTCAGATGGGGCTCTAGGTTCCTGCGTATGAACATTTCTACCATCGAGGTCTGTTCATACTGATAGTAGTCAGGGCTCGGTTTAGGGATTCACTAGGTGGTGACCTTTCTCCTTTCCCTAGTTTCCAGGCCTAGTACCTTTTCCCTTCCCTCTTGTGTTCGTGTGGAGTTTACTACCCACACCGCGCCGTGACAAATTTTCCTTCTATACCCTGTTACCCTCGGGGCCCCTCCACATTTGCCTCAGCGGTGGACCCACAATGCGATATCTACGTCATATGTAAAATGATATTAAAATCCACGTATGTTTCTCTCATGTAGGATAAACCTGAAAAGTGAAGCAAAACGACCACCAGTAAAGCACAGGCCTTGACCGGCGGGCTGGGACGGCTGCCATGTTTGAGCGCAGTAGATCCGGTCCTGGATGACGTCCCTCCTCAGTGCGACCTGGAGGATCCCTACAGATACCATATCAATCCTGTCAAAGCGCAGGGTAATAGTGAACACGCCGCGTGTACATGTGATGTAAATGTCACTGAATAAACTACCAGTCTCAGCGTGTCCTGGACGCTGGGAGTTGTAGTTCTCTGTCTTTAAGCAGTGTTAGATTCCATATTGATATATTTATGGCGTCATTGATGTTTATAGATATTTTATGTCCTGTGCCTCATTAAAGTGTTTTGAGCATAGAAAGTCCTTCTGTTTCTGGGAAAGCTGTGTGACAACCAATATGGCCGCCATGCCTGACTCCACAAGTGCTTGCCGCCCAGTATTCCCAGACTCCTATGTCTAAATATTATTTCTCTGCTATCCTCCTATAACTAAGATAAACTTCTGTTCTGAAACCTGGGTGACGACAACCATGACCGCCATAATTACACCTCTGTGGTTGTCACCCAGCTTTCCCTGATTCCTGACTCTTATAACTGATTGATAGGCTGAAGTCAGTCAGAGACTGAGAGTGGTAATGGCTGCCAAGCTTCTGATGGTGGGCCGCACACCAATATGACATCACAAGTCACGTGATCAGAAATCATCATCGTGGTCGGTGGTGACCGTTAGGACGGGTTTCAAACATGGCGGATAGTTCCTGCTGCGAAGGGGTTCAAGGGTTAAAAATCCACAATAAAATCTGCCAAGTCTGAACTCGGCCTCAGCAGTAGGCCGCAATACTGTGACAGAAAATGTCCTTGTCGCCCATAGCAACCAATCAGAGCTGAGCTTTCATTTCCTACACCCTGCACTGGAAAATGAAACGTGTCCTCTGATTGGTTGCTATGGGCAATGTCCGGGGCCTAAATATATATATATTCACGACCGCCCTGAGGTCAGTACCACCTTTCATGACAAGAAGTGGGTTGTATGTTTCTATAGATTCTGAAATCTTGTCAATCTTTATATATTATATTATATTTTTTATATATTGTATAAAAATCAATGTTATTAAAAGGACGCTCCACCTTTAGCTCCGTCAATAGAAAATCCGGTGCAGACAAGGGTCTCCATACCAGATCTGTGCTCCTTTTTACAGCTTTAGTTCATATTTAACATATATGGCTGAGAAAAAGACCTGGTGCTGATTGAAAACCATCTGCAAGTTGCTGTTGATGGATCTTTTCAAGGCATTTTCCCCTAATTTACCCCCTAACTCATTACCACATGAATAACTAATGAATTACGGCAGGGTCTACACACAATAGTGACCCACTAAATTCACATGCTGTTTGCCAAGGCTTAAATATTGGGATGTGCAAGGGTTAACCGGGGACAAGAAAATGAACCTAAAAAAAATCTTAATAGGGCCTGAGCTTGATTTGCTGATACGGATCTCAAAATACTCTGCTTGCCTTCCTGCGGCCATAGATTTCTGTTTATCTGCAGCCCACCACTAGGGGAGCTTACTTCCCAAGGATTTATACAGCCCCTATAAACTATATTCTAAATCTATATGCAGTGAGGCTCCCCCTGGTGTGGCAGAAATAATATCATTTATCTCAGCGTCTCCTAAATGTCTCATATGGGGATGGCGGGTTCCAAGCACCCCCTATCAGGGTCCGGAGCCAGACCTGCAGCTCATTTACATTAGTACACCACTAGATCTGTCGACAGCAGTTACCCTACTTGTTGATGGTTTCCAGTTAGTCATACATTTTTATAGTAAAAAAAAGGTAATGAAGACATATCACAAAGATGCTCAATTTCCCATTTGCTGACTATAGGGCCGATGGTATTTTGTGATGACGTGTTTTGGGGGGCGGCTGCCATGTTCTAATTCCTCTGTGGTGGTTCGATTTTGTCTCAGGTAATTCATCTATCATTTAAGAAATATAATATTGGGTGATCCTCCTGTATATAAGTCCCTACAATAATATCAGGGGGGCCCCATCGTTCGGTGTGTCATCTCCTGCCCTTTGACCTGTGGTATTACGTTTACGACCGCGAGTGATACCCGCTAATGTCTGCGTCATGTGACCTGATGTTTCATATAGCTGTACATTGCAGCGCTAAAAGATATCCGCCATTTTGTCATCCCGCTCGCCAAAAATTACAAGGCTGACGCGTTTCGAGCTGTTCAGCTACATACACTCAAAAGACCTAAGTGATCTGAGACACTGGTTGCTAAGGACCCTGCTGCTTGACAACCACATGGTTGCTATGCAATATCTCCATAGTTACTAGACTGTCCTATGTTTTTGTTGGATTTTTACCGCCAAACAAACCTCAAATGGGGTGGGGCTATGCAAATGTGTCCCAAAATGCACCCCTCTGGTAGAATAGCGGGTATATCAGGGCTGGGATGGATTTAAGTGTTGGGACGTATGACATTATGCAATGCGCCATCTTTGCTCTGTATCACAAAATGGCCGCCACCTGTGTAGATATTTGGTTATTTTACTCATTTATCCGTTGTTTGGGCCCAGACCATTTATGCTCCACCTTATTACCTCAAAAATTGGGCCTAAAAAAAACCCCTCCATAGGATCCTCTTGTGGTTGGAGGCGCTCTGTTCTCTGTTTGCCTGTTTTTTATGTTTATTCCCTGTTGTTGCCTCATAGATTTTTACATTAGCTGTTAATCTCATGGAATGAAATGCGTGGCGCAGGGAAGACGACCTCCGGATGTGCACAACGTGTCTACGACTGTAAATTATAAATAAATGCATATTCTTTATAAGACTCGGCCTCCTCTGTCATTCCTTACTACCACGAGGCTTCTGTGATGACTAGGCCTCATTAGATCGCGTACACCCATCGGCCAGAACATTAAATCCACCTGCCTAATATTGTGTGGGTTCCACCTCAGGCCCCCTAGGGAGCTGTGAACCATCCAGTCATGGACTCCGCAAAACTTCTAAGGTTCATTCATTGTGGGAACGTGGGCTAAGTGCTTATCCATTCCGGGGACGCATACTGTGTGGGGCATTATACTGCATGGGGGGCACATAGGGGGCATTATACTGTGTGGGGGCACATAATGGGGGCATTATACTGTGTTGGGGGGCATATAATGGGGCATTTACTGTGTGGGGGGCACATAATGGGGCATTATACTGTGTGGGGGGCACATAATGGGGCAATTATACTGTGTGGGGCACATAAGGGGCATTATACTGCATGGGGGAACATAATGGGGCATTATACTGCGTGGGGGCACATAATGGGGCATTATACTGTGTGGGGGCACATAGTGGGGCATTATACTGTGTGGGGGCACATAATGGGGCATTATACTGCGTGGGGGCACATAATGGGGCATTATACTGTGTGGGGGCACATAGTGGGGCATTATACTGTGTGGGGGCACATAATGGGGCATTATACTGCAATGGGGGCATATAATGGGGCTATGAGAGACTGGGTGGGGGCACTTAATGGGGCATTATACTGTGTGAGGGCACATAATGGGCATTATAACTGTTGTGGGGGCACATGAATGGGGCATTATACTGTGTGGGGGCACATAATGAGGCATTATACTGTGTGGGGCACATAATGGGGCATTATACTGTGTTGGGGCACATAATGGGGCATTATACTGTGTGGGGCATTATACTGCATGGGGGGCACATGTGTCATATACTGTGTGGGGGCACATAAATGGGGCATTATACTGTGTGGGGCATATAATGGGGCATTATACTGTGTGGGGCATTATACTGCATGGGGGAGCACATAATGTGGCATTATACTGTGTGGGGCACATAATGGGGGCATTATACTATGTGGGGGCATATAATGGGGCATTATACTGTGTGGGGCACATAATGGGCATTATACTATGTGGGGGCATATAATGGGGCATTATACTGTGTTGAGAGCACATAATGAGGGATTATACCGTGTGGGGGACACATAAGGGGGCATCATGGTGTGTTATTGGAAATAAGGAAGATTCTACTGTGTTGGGGGCATTACACAGGTGGGGGGGGGGGCACTTACTGGTGTATACCGTGTGGGAATACATTATGGGGGACATCCTGCTGTGAGGGGGATCATACTTTGTGGTGGGGGGCAATTGGCACTGTTGCATTGGGCACTATCAAGGTTGCCCATGGTTGGACGAAGGTCATCATGGTGGTCTGCTCCAGATAGAGAACAAAAGGGAGATTAACGCTAATGAGATTCTATTGTTTTATTACTAATTCAGTGTGAAACCACGCCCTTATATAACCTAGCAGAGATACCTATGGGGGGGGCAACCGCTGCCATATACAATGGTTATGTAGGTGGTACATGTCACATCCACATGATGCCAAGACCCAAGGTTTCCAGCAGAGCTAGTCTTCTTCCCATAGTGCACCTGGTGCCATCGCTCCTCTAGTTAACTGACAGACACCCACCCGACCATCAACATGATTGCCTCAGACCAGGCTGCCTTCTTCCCATAGTGCCACCTGTGCCATCCCTTCTCCAGGTAAGTGACGCCCCAGCCATCCACATGATGTAACGTGATTCATCAGACCAGGCTGCCTTCTTCCCATAGTGAACCTGGTGCCATCTCTTCTCCAGGTAAGTGGACGCCCCCACCCATCCACATGATGTAACGTGATTCCTCAGACCAGGCTGCCTTCTTCCCATAGTGAACCTGGTGCCATCCCTTCTCCAGGTAAGTGACGCCCCCAGCCATCCACATGATGTAACGTGATTCATCAGACCAGGCTGCCTTCTTCCCATAGTGCATGTGGTGCCATCCCTTCTCCAGGTAGTGACGCCCCCAGCATCCACATGATGTAACGTGATTCATCAGACCAGGCTGCCTTCTTCCCATAGTGCACCTGGTGCCATCCCTTCTCCAGGTAAGTGACGCCCCCAGCCATCCACATGATGTAACGTGATTCATCAGACCAGGCTGCCTTCTTCCCATAGTGCATGTGGTGCCATCTCTTCTCCAGGTAAGTGAGCCCCCCAGCCATCCACATGATGTAACGTGACTCATCAGACCAGGCTGCCTTCTTCCCATAGTGCATGTGGTGCCATCTCTTCCCCAGGTAAGTGACGCCCCCAGCCATCCACATGATGTAACGTGATTCATCAGACCAGGCTGCCTTCTTCCCATAGTGCACCTGGTGCCATCCCTTCTCCAGGTAAGTGACGCCCCCAGCCATCCACATGATGTACGTGACTCATCAGACCAGGCTGCCTTCTTCCCATAGTGCATGTGGTGCCATCTCTTCTCCAGGTAAGTGACGCCCCCAGCCATCCACATGATGTAACGTGGACTCATCAGACCAGGCTGCCTTCTTCCCATAGTGCATGTGGTGCCATCTCTTCTCCAGGTAAGTGACGCCCCCAGCCATCCACATGATGTAACGTGACTCATCAGACCAGGCTGCCTTCTTCCCATAGTGCATGTGGTGCCATCTCTTCCCCAGGTAAGTGACGCCCCCAGCCATCCACATGATGTAACGTGACTGATCAGACCAGGCTGCATCTTCCCATAGTGCACCTGGTGCCATCTCTTCCCCAGGTAAGTGACGCCCCCAGTCATCCACATGATGTAACGTGATTCATCAGACCAGGCTGCCTTCTTCCCATAGTGCACCTGGTGCCATCTCTTCTCCAGGTAAGTGACGCCCCAGCCATCCACATGATGTAACGTGACTCATCAGACCAGGCTGCCTTCTTCCCATAGTGAACCTGGTGCCATCTCTTCTCCAGGTAAGTGACGCCCCCAGCCATCCACATGATGTAACGTGATTCATCAGACCAGGCTGCCTTCTTCCCATAGTGCACCTGGTGCCATCTCTTCTCCAGGTAAGTGACGCCCCAGCCATCACATGATGTAACGTGACTCATCAGACCAGGCTGCCTTCTTCCATAGTGAACCTGGTGCCATCTCTTCTCCAGGTAAGTGACGCCCCCAGCCATCCACATGATGTAACGTGATTCATCAGACCAGCTGCCTTCTTCCCATAGTGCACCTGGTGCCATTTCTTCCCCAGGTAAGTGACGCCCCCAGCCATCACATGATGTAACGTGACTGATCAGACCAGGCTGCCTTCTTCCCATAGTGCACCTGGTGCCACTCTTCCCCAGGTAAGTGACGCCCCCAGTCATCCACATGATGTAACGTGGATTCATCAGACCAGGCTGCCTTCTTCCCATAGTGCACCTGGTGCCATCTCTTCTCCAGGTAAGTGACGCCCCCAGCCATCCACATGATGTACGTGACTCATCAGACCAGGCTGCCTTCTTCCCATAGTGAACCTGGTGCCATCTCTTCTCCAGGTAAGTGACGCCCCCAGCCATCCACATGATGTAACGTGATTCATCAGACCAGCCGCCTTCTTCCCATAGTGCACGTGGTGCCATCTCTTCTCCAGGTAAGTGACGCCCCCAGCCATCCACATGATGTAACGTGACTCATCAGACCAGGCTGCCTTCTTCCCATAGTGCATGTGGTGCCATCTCTTCCCCAGGTAAGTGACGCCCCCAGCCATCACATGATGTAACGTGATTCATCAGACCAGGCCGCCATTTTCCATTCCTCAGTTCTGATCTCATGTGCCCATTGTAGGCAGATTCGGCGGTGGACACCGGTCGGCAAAGTCACCATAATTACACATGACACGCCCAAAGCATACCAGCCAATGTAAATATGTCGGTGTGCACTTGGGAGGTGCAATGCTCCTGTATTTCATACACTGACATCAAGCAGAGATCCTGAAGATGCGAGGAATTCAAACTGAGACTATGAGAGTTGCAGATACCCCGCTGTGACATCTATATGCCCTATAGCAATGATAACCAATCTCTGGAACTCCAGCTGTTGCAAAACTACCACACCCATCATGCCATGACCACCGACAACCCCTCAGAGGTTGACTTCATGAGACTACCCCTGTAAAGCAGAGGAAAACATGTTTTAAACTGTGACTAGGATCTAGGATCACCGGTCTCACTTGTTCTGTCCACCTCCATGCTTTACACTGCAGCTCTGATTGTTAATAAGCTGTTATAAGCAGAGGATCAGCACATAGAGAGCTGGTTTCCATCACAGCATGGATTTGTGGCACTTCCCTCTGTCCTAGGACACAATTCTGCAGTATTACAACGATGCTTGCTGTAGCAGAACGGAGCGAGGATCGGTAAAAGCGGGCACAGGCGGAGATAATAATCATCCGACTGATTTTCCCAAGTGTCGACCATTATTGGCCTGTTAACATTTGAATCTGTTCTTTTCTAGTCGTAACTGGTATGCATCAATACAACTGGTGTGCGAGCCCTGTAACTGGTGCTGGCAGCACTATCATTGGTGCTAAGGGTTCTGTAAATGGTGCTGGGAGCCCTGTGACTGGTGATGGGGCAGAGTGACTGGTGCTTGGGGTGCTGTGACTGGTGCTGAGAGCCCTGTGACTGGTGATGGGGCAGAGTGACTGGTGCTTGGGGTGCTGTGACTGGTGCTGAGAGCCATGTGACTGGTGATGGGGCAGAGTGACTGGTGCTGGGAGCCCTGTGACTGGTGCTGGCAGCACTATCATTGGTGCTGAGGGTTCTGTAAATGGTGCTGAGAGCCCTGTGACTGGTGATGGGGCAGAGTGACTGGTGCTTGAGGTGCTGTGACTGGTGCTGAGAGCCCTGTGACTGGTGATGGGGCAGAGTGACTGGTGCTTGGGGTGCTGTGACTGGTGCTGAGAGCCCTGTGACTGGTGATGGGCAGAGTGACTGGTGCTTGGGGTGCTGTGACTGGTGCTGAGAGCCCTGTGACTGGTGATGGGGCGAGGTGACTGGTGCTTGGGGTGCTGTGACTGGTGCTGAGAGCCATGTGACTGGTGACGGGGCAGAGTGACTGGTGCTTGGGGTGCAGTGACTGGTCTGAGAGCCATGTGACTGGTGATGGGAGCCCTGTGACTGGTGCTTGGGGCCCTGTGACTAGTGCTGGGAGCCCTGTGACTGGTGATGGGGCAGAGTGGACTGGTGCTGGGGGGACCTGGGACTGTGCTTGGGCTGCTGTGACTGGTGCTGGGGGACCTGTGACTGGTGCTGGGGGACCTGTGACTGTACTTGGGCCCTGTGACTGGTGCTGGGGGACCTGTGACTGTTGCTGGGGGACTGTGACTGGTGCTTGGGCAGCTGTGACTGGTACTTGGGGCCCTGTGACTGGTGCTGGGGGCCCTGTGACTGGTGCTGGGGGACCTGTGAGTGAAGCTGGAGGTCCTGTGCTGGAAGTGTGGTGACTAGTGTTGGTGGAACTATGGTGCTGGAGGTGCTATCACTGGTACTTGGGACCCTGTGACTGGTGTTGTCACTGGTGCTGGGGAGTTATCACTGGCATGGGGGGGCTGTGACTGGTGCTGGGATGATATTACTGGTACCTAGGGCACTTTGACTGGTACTTGGGGCCCTGTGACTGGTGCTGGGGTGCTATGGCCCTGTGACTGCCATTCAGGGTACTGTGACTGGTACTTAGGGCCATTTGACTGGTACCTGGGGCCCTGTGACTGCTGCTGGGATGCTATCACTGGTACCTAGGGCCCTGTGACTGGTATTTGGGGCCCTGTGACTGCTGCTGGGATGCTCTCACTGGTACCTGGGGCCCTGTGACTGCTGCTGGGGGCGCTGAGGCAGACGGTACAGGGGGGCCACTCTGACCGCTCTCCTGCAGTTCCCTCTTACGTCCACCAGGGGGAGCGCGTGACCATGATTTCTCTATCACCACATAAAATACTGTAAATACTACCAATGAATTAATGAGAGCCCCTGCAGTCTGGCCGGGAGACCCCCTACATCGCACATCTTTCTGAGGGAATCATCTGCGCTCGTTCCCGGCTTCTGTCGCCTTCCCTCCATCTTCCTACACCCGGCCCCGCCGGACCGCCGATGAGAACAGCAGCGCCTCAGTGCACCCCAGCCGGGCACAATGTCCGTCCGTGTCGGCCGGGATATCGAATTCGCTCGATTCGTGCTTAGTGACGGAAATAATAGGGCGATGCGACATCCTCCGTGCGCTCAGAGATACCAATATGGCAGAGGGGAGAGGAAGTGAGCAGGTCGGGATGTGACGAGTTAAAGAGCTGAAGATGGAGATCAGACATAGCGAGTGGCTCGTTGGTCTAGGGGTATGATTCTCGCTTCGGGTGCGAGAGGTCCCGGGTTCAAATCCCGGACGAGCCCAGTTTTTATTCTTTTAATTTTTTATTTTTTTTTAGCTTGTACTGTAATAAAGATTAGACGGAAAGCTCCACCACCAGCCCTCTCTGCTCCTCACACGACACAGTCCTGTGAGAAAGTATTTCATGTATAAACAGTCAGATGTAGATTAAAATTGATTATTTTTTTTATTCTTAATCGGGTTTTAGATTTTTTTTTTTTAGATTTACTAAAAATGGATCTGAATTTAAAATACAAAAAGTGGGCTCGTCCGGGATTTGAACCCGGGACCTCTCGCACCCTAAGCGAGAATCATACCCCTAGACCAACGAGCCGCCGCACGGCAACACTCTGAGGAGTCGGCCTGAAAAGAGGCTCTCTGGGCAAACTCTAAATAAATTTATTTTTATTTTTCGTTATAAATAACGTTCGAGAACTCTGCTTGCCCTTAATGATTAGAAACCTTCATTGCATATAGCCAGAAGCTGGGGAGTCATCGTATCATGTCTCAGGTACTGTAGGGACATGGTTCCTCAGAGCAGCTCCAACCTCCACAGCAAGAGCCATGGTGCCCCCAGTGACAGCAGTGCCCCCCAATAACAGCCACATGCCCTGGTTACAGAACAGTGCCCCCAGTTACAGCACAGAGCCCCCAGTTACAGTACAGTGCCCCCAGTTACAGTACAGAGCCCCCAGTTACAGAACAGCGCCCCCAGTTACAGCACAGTGCCCCCAGTTACAGCACAGAGCCCCCAGTTACAGCACAGAGCCCCCAGTTACAGCACAGAGCCCCCAGTTACAGCACAGAGCCCCCAGTTACAGCACAGAGCCCCAGTTACAGCACAGAGCCCCCAGTTACAGAACAGCACACCCAGTTACAGCACAGTGCCCCCAGTTACAGCACAGAGCCCCCAGTTACAGAACAGCACACCCAGTTACAGCACAGAGCCCCCAGTTACAGCACAGAGCCCCCAGTTACAGCACAGAGCCCCCAGTTACAGCACAGAGCCCCCAGTTACAGCACAGTCCCCCCAGTTACAGCACAGTGCCCCCAGTTACAGAACAGTGCCCCCAGTTACAGCACAGCGCCCCCCAGTTACAGCACAGCGCCCCCAGTTACAGAACAGTGCCCCCAGTTACAGCACAGAGCCCCCAGTTACAGCACAGTGCCTCCCAGTTACAGCACAGTGCCCCCAGTTACAGCACAGTCCCCCAGTTACAGCACAGTGCCCCCAGTTACAGAACAGTGCCCCCAGTTACAGCACAGCGCCCCCCAGTTACAGCACAGCGCCCCCCAGTTACAGCACAGCGCCCCCAGTTACAGCACAGCGCCCCCAGTTACAGCACAGAGCCCCAGTTACAGCACACTGCCCCAGTTACAGCACAGCTCCCCAGTTACAGCACAGAGCCCCCAGTTACAGCACAGAGCCCCCAGTTACAGCACAGTGCCTCCCAGTTACAGCACAGCTCCCCAGTTACAGCACAGCGCCCCAGTTACAGCACAGCGCCCCAGTTACAGCACAGCGCCCCAGTTACAGCACAGCGCCTCCCAGTTACAGCACAGCGCCCCCAGTTACAGCACAGAGCCCCAGTTACAGCACACTGCCCCAGTTACAGCACAGCTCCCCAGTTACAGCACAGCGCCCCAGTTACAGCACAGAGCCCCAGTTATAGCACAGAGCCCCCCAGTTACAGCACAGAGCCCCCAGTTACAGCACAGCGCCCCCCAGTTACAGCACAGCGCCCCCAGTTACAGCACAGCGCCCCCAGTTACAGCACAGAGCCCCAGTTACAGCACACTGCCCCAGTTACAGCACAGCTCCCCAGTTACAGCACAGAGCCCCAGTTACAGCACAGAGCCCCCAGTTACAGCACAGAGCCCCCAGTTACAGCACAGTGCCTCCCAGTTACAGCACAGCTCCCCAGTTACAGCACAGCGCCCCAGTTACAGCACAGCGCCCAGTTACAGCACAGCGCCTCCCAGTTACAGCACAGCGCCCCCAGTTACAGCACAGAGCCCCAGTTACAGCACACTGCCCCAGTTACAGCACAGCTCCCCAGTTACAGCACAGCGCCCCAGTTACAGCACAGCGCCCCAGTTACAGCACAGCACCCCAGTTATAGCACAGAGCCCCCCAGTTACAGCACAGAGCCCCCAGTTACAGCACAGTGCCTCCCAGTTACAGCACAGCGCCCCCAGTTACAGCACAGTGCCCCAGTTACAGCACAGTGCCTCCCAGTTACAGCACAGTGCCCCCAGTTACAGCACAGTGCCCCCAGTTACAGCACAGAGCCCCAGTTACAGCACAGAGCCCCAGTTACAGCATAGCGCCCCCAGTTACAGCACAGAGCCCCCAGTTACAGCACAGCTCCCCAGTTACAGCACAGAGCCCCCAGTTACAGCACAGCGCCCCAGTTACAGCAGAGCTCCCCAGTTACAGCACAGAGCCCCCAGTTACAGCACAGCGCCCCAGTTTCAGCACAGCTCCCCAGTTACAGCCTGCGCCCCCAGTTACAGCGCAGCGCCCCCAGTTACAGCACAGCGCCCCCAGTTACAGCACAGTGCCTCCAGTTACAGCACAGAGCCCAGCAACAGTCACATGGAAGGGGACAAATACATTTTCATATCACTTTTTTTTTTCAACTTGTTTGATTCAACCTTGTAATCTATGATTCACCATCACATGACTATTACATACAGTGCGTCACAAGTCCATGGAATAAACTACACGACTCGCAGTACACACACTATACGACTGACACACTACAGGTCACACACACTATACAACTGATATACTACAGGTCACACACTATACGACTGACACACTACAGGTCACACACTATACGACTGACATACTACAGGTCACACACTATACGACTGACATACTACAGGTCACACACTATACGACTGACATACTACAGGTCACACACTATACGACTGACATACTACAGGTCACACACTATACGACTGACACACTACAGGTCACACACTATACAACTGATACACTACAGGTCACACACTATACAACTGATACACTACAGGTCACACACTATACAACTGATACACTACAGGTCACACACTATACGACTACACTACAGGTCACACACTATACGACTGACACACTACAGGTCACACACTATACAACTGATACACTACAGGTCACACACTATACAACTGATACACTACAGGTCACACACTATACAACTGATACACTACAGGTCACACACACTATACAACTGATATACTACAGGTCACACACTATACGACTGACACACTACAGGTCACACACTATACGACTGACATACTACAGGTCACACACTATACGACTGACATACTACAGGTCACACACTATACGACTGACATACTACAGGTCACACACTATACGACTGACACACTACAGGTCACACACACTATACAACTGATATACTACAGGTCACACACTATACGACTGACACACTACAGGTCACACACTATACGACTGACATACTACAGGTCACACACTATACGACTGACATACTACAGGTCACACACTATACGACTGACATACTACAGGTCACACACTATACGACTGACATACTACAGGTCACACACTATACGACTGACACACTACAGGTCACACACTATACAACTGATACACTACAGGTCACACACTATACAACTGATACACTACAGGTCACACACTATACAACTGATACACTACAGGTCACACACTATACAACTGATACACTACAGGTCACACACTATACGACTGATATACTACAGGTCACACACTATACGACTACACTACAGGTCACACACTATACGACTGATATACTACAGGTCACACACTATACGACTACACTACAGGTCACACACTATACGACTACACTACAGGTCACACACTATACGACTGACACACTACAGGTCACACACTATACAACTGATATACTACAGGTCACACACTATACGACTGTCACAATACAGGTCACACACTATACAACTACACTACAGGTCACACACTATACAACTGATACAGTACAGGTCACACACTATACGACTGACACACTACAGGTCACACACTATACAACTACACTACAGGTCACACACTATACAACTGATACAGTACAGGTCACACACTATACAACTACACTACAGGTCACACACTATACAACTGATACAGTACAGGTCACACACTATACAACTACACTACAGGTCACACACTATACGACTGATATACTACAGGTCACACACACTATACGACTGATATACTACAGGTCACACACTATACGACTGATATACTACAGGTCACACACTATACGACTGTCACAGTACATTTCACACACTATACGACTGTCACACTACAGGTCACATATTATATGACTGTCACAATACAGATCACACACTATACGACTGTCACAGTACAGGTCACACACTACACACTGTCCGCTGTTCGCCATATAACCTATGATTCCTCACAGTCTGTGTGTTGGCATATGTACATTGGCACCAGGGTCTCTACATTCACCACATGCTGGTGATAACCACCAGGAGAATAACGGATGCTTTTGGCGAACTCCGTCAGACGAGCCAGAGCACGACAATCACTCATTCATTCCTGAGAATAACATTTGTGTGAAAGATTTTGGATTTCAAAGAGGACAGTCACATTTTGGCAGTCACTTTTTGACACCAAAAGCCCTTGGCACGCAAACCAGAGCGTTCACCCAGCACCACAAAGGTTCAGGGCCAGGGAGTCCCATCATCCTGTGCACCTCCTTATCATTACTCTACCAGAAGGTACACAGGCAGAGCCGTGCAGGAAGACCTCCGGACTGTCCTCACTTAAAGGGACAGTGCACTTTGTTCTCCCCCTTCTCTGTTGATACAATGATTGATAAATTACCAGCAGCTTCATATATCTTCTCACTACATTACAAATGTGTTGTGCCCGAACCAAACATCAGATACCACCTTCTCCAAGCTCAGGGTCAATTATATAATTCCTCTTCCAAATAATGATGCTGCTGGAGTATAATACAGGATATAATGTATGTACACAGTGACTGCACCAGCAGAATAGTGAGTGCAGCTCTGGAGTATAATCCAGGATGTAACTCAGGATCAGTACAGGATAAGTAATGTATGTACACAGTGACTCCACCAGCAGAATAGTGAGTGCAGCTCTGGAGTATAATACAAGATGTAATCAGGATCAGTACAGGATAAGTAATGTATGTACACAGTGACTGCACCAGCAGAATAGTGAGTGCAGCTCTGGAGTATAATACAGGATGTAACTCAGGATCAGTACAGGATAAGTAATGTATGTACACAGTGACTGCACCAGCAGAATAGTGAGTGCGCTCTGGAGTATATACAGGATGTAACTCAGGATCAGTACAGGAGAAGTAATGTATGTACACAGTGACTGCACCAGCAGAATAGTGAGTGCAGCTCTGGATTAAATACAGATGTAACTCAGGATCAGTACATAAGTAATGTATGTACACAGTGACTCCACCAGCAGAATAGTGAGTGCAGCTCTGGAGTATAATACAGGATGTAACTCAGGATCAGTGCAGGATAAGTAATGTATGTACACAGTGACTGCACCAGCAGAATAGTGAGTGCAGCTCTGGAGTATAATACAGGATGTAACTCAGGATCAGTAAGGATAAGTAATGTATGTACACAGTGACTGCACCAGCAGAATAGTGAGTGCAGCTCTGGAGTATAATACAGGATGTAACTCAGGATCAGTACAGGATAAGTAATGTATGTACACAGTGACTGCACCAGCAGAATAGTGAGTGCAGCTCTGGAGTATAATACAGGATGTAACTCAGGATCAGTACAGGATAAGTAATGTATGTACACAGTGACACACCAGCAGAATAGTGAGTGCAGCTCTGGAGTATAATACAGGATGTAACTCAGGATCAGTACAGGATAAGTAATGTATGTACACAGTGACTGCACCAGCAGAAAGTGAGTGCAGCTCTGGAGTATAATACAGGATGTAACTCAGGATCAGTACAGGATAAGTAATGTATGTACACAGTGACTGCACCAGCAGAATAGTGAGTGCAGCTCTGGAGTATAATACAGGATGTAACTCAGGATCAGCAGGATAAGTAATGTATGTACACAGTGACTGCACCAGCAGAATAGTGAGTGCAGCTCTGGAGTATAATACAGGATGTAACTCAGGATCAGTACAGGATAAGTAATGTATGTACACAGTGACTGCACCAGCAGAATAGTGAGTGCAGCTCTGGAGTATAATACAGGATGTAACTCAGGATCAGTACAGGATAAGTAATGTATGTACACAGTGACTGCACCAGCAGAATAGTGAGTGCAGCTCTGGAGTATAATACAGGATGTAACTCAGGATCAGTACAGGATAAGTAATGTATGTACACAGTGACTGCACAGAATAGTGAGTGCAGCTCTGGAGTAATACAGGATGTAACTCAGGATCAGTACAGGATAAGTAATGTATGTACACAGTGACTGCACCAGCAGAATAGTGAGTGCAGCTCTGGAGTATAATACAGGATGTAACTTAATGATTTTCCTATTTCATGACGTAAAGTCATAGTTTTATTAAAGACACGGAGGCGTATTGCTTAATCCTTCTTTACTGAACCACCAATAGCAGCAAAGAGAAAAATTTACATATAAGGAACCATAGCAACCAAGGTCCCTCCCCACTGGCCCCTATAATAGGCCTCTCTTCCTCTGTGACTTCCTCTTTCTTTGAACCTCTGGTGCTGACATCCCGAACATCCCAACGGTAACTCTGAACTGAACCGACATCACGAACATCACAACGATGACTCCAAACTTCAACTGGAACAGACAGTCCAACGCCCAGCAGCGTAATCAACTAGCCAACCAGGCTAAACTGTAGAACATATCCTCCGGAAAACACGGCATACTGCAACGGAAAGACTTCATCCTGGAAAATAAAACAGACCATAGGCCTAGGTGAAACAACATCTCCAGACAGAATGTCCAGACGCCACCTTCGCCACTGGAAAAACAGGTGACAAGTGACCGAACACAATAAGAATTGTAATAAATAACATGAAATACAATGTCAATGCAAGAACATTAGGACAATAAAACCTAAAACACAATAACTTAAAAGGTTAATAATACATAGAGGTAATGATACGTGACCCCTGTAACCAAAAACTGCGAGAAAAAACCCAAGGGAGGGAATAGGGTGGGCAATACTCGCCTCCGTGTCTTTAATAAAACTATGACTTTACGTCATGAAATAGGAAAATCATTAAGTTTTACAGCAAGACACGGAGGCTTCGTATTGCAAGTTCAAAGCCCGTCAATGATTGAAGCAAATAAATTAGGTGGAGGACGGAAATAGAACTCCCTGAAAGTGGTACATTGGACCAATCAGCCAGGCGCATAACATCCTCTAATCTGGCACCCGAAACCGCCAAGGCGGTGGCAGAGGCCCCACGCGCAGAATGGGCCGTGAAGACAGACGTGTCCACACCAGCTAATGACATGACCCATTTAAGCCAGCGTGCTAACGTGGGGCTAGAAACCGGTCCAAAAGGATGACGAATAGAAATGAACAGCTGAGAACTGTTCGGAGACCGATGCGCCAGAGTCCTGGACTCGTATTCTTTAAGGCACGCCACTGGACATAAAATCGGAGAGTCAGGAAAACTGGGGTAGGACACGAAACGTATGTTGGTCTTCGTGCGACGCGAGATGTTGAAAGTAACCCCCTCCGGGGTAAAGGACGCGCGTCGTGATCAAGAGCCCTCACATCTGAGACCCTCTTGCAGAAATAAGGCAAAATAACGTCAAGAGCTTAGCTGACAATTGCCTAATTGTGAGGTCAGAGTTCTCGGGCCAGGAGGACAAGAAGGTAAGGACCAGGGCCACGTCCCATGTAGTGGAAAAACGAGGACGCGGGGGACGAGATAAACGAGCCCCCCTTAAAAGGCGAGAAACAGACGGATGTTGGCCAGCCGCGACTCCCTCGAAGCCCGCATGGGTAGAAGAGATAGCGGACCTAAAAGGTTAATGGTCCGATATGCCTTCCCCGCCTCGAAGAGAGAGGTGAGAAACTCTAGCAGGTGGGTTACAGGTGCCGAAACGGGATCCAAGTCCCGTTCCACGCACCAGTTAGCCCAAGTTCTCCAGGCTGCCCGGTACGACTTCCTAGTGCCGGGAGCCCATGCACTGTCCAATAGCTGTCGAGTTGCTGCCGAAACTCCCTCGAACGATCCAGGTGTCCGGAGATCCGGCATGCCAGCAGCCGCAGGGATCCGTCGAGTAAAAGGGGATGTTGTAGTCCCAGAGGGTTGTGGAGGAGATCCGACCGGGTCGGGAGAAGTACAGGAATCTCCACTAGAATCCTCAGCAACGAGGGGAACCAGACCTGAGACCCCCAGAACGGTACCACAAGAACTAGGTCCGCCTGCTGACGAATCACCTGCAAGAGTGTCCTCGGAATCATCGAGAATGGGGGAAACGCGTACAGGCGGGATACCGACCAATCCTGGAGGAACGCATCCACTGCTAATGCTTCCGGGTCCGGACGCCAGCTGTAAAAACGGGTGAGCTGTCTGTTCAGCCGTGAAGCGAACAGGTCGATAGACATCGGACCCCACAATTCCGAGATAGCTGAGAAGACCGAGGGTCCAATTGCCAATCGCTGCCATCCGATAGGTAGCGCGAGTTCCAATCCGCCTGGACGTTGTTCAGTCCCGGTAGGTACTCCGCCTGGACCATGATGTCCCTGGCTAGGCAAAATGTCCAAAAGTCTTTGGCCAGACGAGCCAACGTCGCTGAGCGAGTACCCCCCAAACGGTTGACATACTGGACTGCTGATATATTGTCCATACGTAACTTGATGCAAGCGTTGGCGATCCCGTTGGAAAAACTCCTCACCGCGAAAGATCCTGCCAGGAGCTCCAAAGCATTGATGTGCAGGAGGGACTCCTCCGCTGACCATGGGCCTCCCGTAGATACACCATTGCAATGGGCGCCCCAACCCTGGAGGCTCGCATCTGATTCTATGGTCAACTCTGGCAGGGAGCCGAAAATCGCCCTGCCGTTCCACGCTCCAGATTGGCTATCCACCAACTCAATTCCTCTCGGGCCTCCGAATCCAGGACCACCGCGTCCGCAAAGGATGCACCGGTCCGAAGATGGGCGATCTTCAGACGCTGGAGCGCACGGTAATGTAATGGGGCTGGAAACACCGCCTGGATGGACGAGGCTAACAGACCGATGATGCGGGCCAGATGACGCAATGAGAGATGGGGTATGAGAAGCGCATGTCTCAGTTCTTGCGGATCGCCCGCAATTTTGCCGTCGGCAGACTGAGGGACTCCGAGAGAGAATCCACCGTGAATCCTAAGAATTCCATCTCTGAGTCGGGATGAGGCAGGACTTCTCTATGTTGAGGAGGAATCCGAGATCTGAAAGCAAATCCGACGTCCACTGGAGATGTTCCAGTAACCCCACCCTGGATTCGTGCATCAGAAGGATGTCGTCCAGGTAAATAATTAGGCGGACGCCCCGAGTCCTCAACCATGACACGACCGGACGCAGCAACTTGGTGAAGCACCAAGGAGCTGACGACAGTCCGAATGGCAGACAGGTGAACCTCCAGACCTCCATTCCACTGAACTGGAGCAAGTCCCTGGTGATTGGCCACTGGGACCGTCAGGTAGCATCCTTCAGGTCCAGCTTTACCATCCAGTCCCCAGGAACTAGTAAGTCCCGAAGAAGATGGATCCCCTCCATTTGAAATGCGGTAGCGAACTACCGCATTCAGCGCGCGCAGATTGATAACTGGCCTCATCTGTCCCCCTTCTTTGGACAAGGAATATATTGCTGATCACCGCCCCCGGGGGGACGCTCGTTCTATCGCCCGCTTCTGTCTGAGGGAGCACAACTCCGCGTCGACCAGGCGCAAGTGTGTGTGACAGGGGGAAGCGGGGGGAGGGACAACGTAGGGAGACCCCGTGAGCTCTATGTGAAATCCCTTGACCGTGGTGAGGACCCACGGGTCTGAGGATGACCCCAAGCGTGAAAAAAAGCGGAGTCTGCCCCCTACACAAGGAACCATAGAATCCCCGTCAGGGAGCACTTACCCAAGGGTCTGCGATGGTTGGGTTGCCCCGGAAGGAACGAGAACGCCACTGTTTCCTCTGGATGCGAAGAAAGGAGACGGTTACGTTGTCCTGGAAGGTGGACGATGTCCACCGGCACCTCTATTTGCTCCGCGGGCCTGGAAACTAGCACGGCCGGACAGGCGGCCCCTACCACTGCCGGCCCGATGAGAGACCCGTCCGTGAAACACCCTGCGCATCGAACTCTGGGCCTTATCAAGCGCAGTAAAGGTGCCCACAAAACGGCCCATGTCCTTAATGAAGGACTCACCGAAAAGGAGGCCCTGGGCTTCCTTTCCCGCCTCAGTGAGCGCCAAGTTAGCTAACTTAGGGTCTATCTTGAAAGGATAGACTTGCGCCTCTCAATCGCCACTGAAGTATTGGCGTTGCCGGTAAGGCAAATGGCCCTCTGGGCCCAGCCCCGTAACTCCTCGTGGTCTATTGGGGATCCCTCACTCCTGGCTGACTCGGCCATCTCCAAGATCTTGGTAAGTGGGCCGAGGACATCTAGGATCTTGTCCTGGCAGCTCGAAGCGCTGAATCCAGCCCTTTTTGAGTTCCAGCCAGTTTTGGTTAGAAACTGAGCCATTTTGGGATCCACTATTGGGGTCTCGCACACCTTATTAGGAACCAATGGCCTGGGACACTCAGCCCTGAGTTTGTTGCGTGATCGCGGGAAAGCGAGTGACGCACCCAGTGCTCCAAATAAGCCCCTACATGAGGGGAGGGGAGCCATTCCGCCGAACGCGGGTGGTGCAACGATTCGGGGTCAAACATAGGTTCTCCCGAATCATCCAGAACCGCCACAGATGGGAAGCGGTACAAGGGGACACCACATCCCTGGCAGAGGAGGTAGCTGCAACTGCAGCCGAGGGGCCCTGAACTGGGGGGGTGACATCCTCCTCCGCCTCATAATCCATATCCGCGAATGCCTCCTCGTCTGAAGCTCTGTCAGAGCCAGACAATTCCGGGGATTGCGCTCTTGCGCTTTTCCATGTCCGCGCCCGTTCTGCCCGGCGGGAAAGGGCCCTCTTCCGTGGTCTAAGCACGGTCTCTGGGGTGGCAATATGCGCACCAGTCAAAACCTCCTCTACAAAAGGAGAGTCATTTGAGGTAGGCTGCGGAGTGGCAATGGGATCCTGCACAGGTAAATTGGAAGGTGGGACGGCCAGGGCCTGGGTAATGGTCTGAGAAAGGATGGATGACATGGAGCCCATGGCTGCCATGATCGCATCCGACACTGATCGCTGTAGAGCCAGCGCCTGGGCATCCACATGAGAGGGGCCGGATCCCTCAGGGGGGGAGGGGGGCCTGCCGGCAGACCGAGGGGAAGTAGGTACAGACATAACTGCCACTGGCCTGGCTAAAGTGCTACCCGGTGAAAGTAACTCACTGTCAAGAGCTGAGATGCCTGAGGAGAACTGGATGCTAGAAAGGCAGAGGGAGCAGCAGGAGCCGCCGACCGTGCTGTAAGTAAAAGCGACTGGCCGGAAGGAGCAGGAGACGCTGTAGCTCCGCCCCCAAAAGCCCGCGAATCGCGGCAGCCAAACGCAAGATGGCCGCCGAGATCTCGCGAGATCTCGCTGTCCCACCGCACAGTAAGCGCCAGGAACGAAGCCGCCGTCCACAGGGACGGAGGATCCGCCCACCATATGCCGGGAACCTAAGCGATCAAAGGTAGGACTCAAAGTGCAAAAGACCACTGGCTAGGGCAGAGAACCCCCCGGACTAAGGGTAAGGGAAACTAAGGGGGGTGGGGGGGGGGGCGCAGGAAAACGGCAACCGAACAACTCAGCGCAATGCAAATAAAACAATACACCCCAGCAATAAGCCGAATGCATGAGGCAAAGGGGAGCGCTGCGAGCAGCAGGGTTAGTCACCCTGGGGTAAACAGCGCAAAGACACTAAATATAAATGACACAAGCATAAATAAGATGTACTTAACTTGGTGGCAGCAGCAAAGAAAGAGGAAGTCACAGAGGAAGAGAGGCCTATTATAGGGGCCAGTGGGGAGGGACCTTGGTTGCTATGGTTCCTTATATGTAAATTTTTCTCTTTGCTGCTATTGGTGGTTCAGTAAAGAAGGGAAGCAATACGAAGCCTCCGTGTCTTGCTGTAAAACTCAGGATCAGTACAGGATAAGTAATGTATGTACACAGTGACTGCACCAGCAGAATAGTGAGTGCAGCTCGGAGTATAATACAGGATGTAACTCAGGATCAGTACAGGATAAGTAATGTATGTACACAGTGACTGCACCAGCAGAATAGTGAGTGCAGCTCTGGAGTATAATACAGGATGTAACTCAGGATCAGTACAGGATAAGTAATGTATGTACACAGTGACTGCACCAGCAGAATAGTGAGTGCAGCTCTGGAGTATAATACAGGATGTAACTCAGGATCAGTACAGGATAAGTAATGTATGTACACAGTGACTGCACCAGCAGAATAGTGAGTGCAGCTCTGGAGTATAATACAGGATGTAACTCAGGATCAGTACAGGATAAGTAATGTATGTACACAGTGACTGCACCAGCAGAATAGTGAGTGCAGCTCTGGAGTATAATACAGGATGTAACTCAGGATCAGTACAGGATAAGTAATGTATGTACACAGTGACTGCACCAGCAGAATAGTGAGTGCAGCTCTGGAGTATAATACAGGATGTAACTCAGGATCAGTACAGGATAAGTAATGTATGTACACAGTGACTGCACCAGCAGAATAGTGAGTGCAGCTCTGGAGTATAATACAGGATGTAACTCAGGATCAGTACAGGATAAGTAATGTATGTACACAGTGACTGCACCAGCAGAATAGTGAGTGCAGCTCTGGAGTATAATACAGGATGTAACTCAGGATCAGTACAGGATAAGTAATGTATGTACACAGTGACTGCACCAGCAGAATAGTGAGTGCAGCTCTGGAGTATAATACAGGATGTAACTCAGGATCAGTACAGGATAAGTAATGTATGTACACAGTGACTGCACCAGCAGAATAGTGAGTGCAGCTCTGGAGTATAATACAGGATGTAACTCAGGATCAGTACAGGATAAGTAATGTATGTACACAGTGACTGCACCAGCAGAATAGTGAGTGCAGCTCTGGAGTATAATACAGGATGTAACTCAGGATCAGTACAGGATAAGTAATGTATGTACACAGTGACTGCACCAGCAGAATAGTGAGTGCAGCTCTGGAGTATAATACAGGATGTAACTCAGGATCAGTACAGGATAAGTAATGTATGTACACAGTGACTGCACCAGCAGAATAGTGAGTGCAGCTCTGGAGTATAATACAAAAACATTAACATTCTTTCTTTGAAATACCCCTTTAAGTTAAACCACTGATATGATTGGTGTTCTACCTGCAGTTATGATAATACAAGCCAGTCCTGCAATGCGGTGATGTCAGGAGGATTTGATTATCATATGTTATATGTGCCAAGATGGATAAAAAATCTGTTCTCTGTGGTGGAACCATGCGTTACATTGCATTCAGATGTAACATTACTCACCGCAGTCATCACTGCCATCATCCCTCCCCAGAGACAGAGAAGTGCGAGCAATAATGGCCGGGGCAATGGCTTGTGGATTGTGTGGTTTAAGCAATGAATGTAGATGTGAGGATGATGAAGTTATTTTCTATATTCTTTTGTATTTTTAATATTCATAAGGCTTTTCATTTCCTCATAATGTTTATTTATTATTATTTGTTTCCATGTTGTTGATATGGTATAGCGCATTTTACAGGGTGGGCCATTTATATGGATACACCTTAATAAAATGGGAATGGTTGGTGATATTAACTTCCTGTTTGTGGCACATTAGTATATGTGAGGGGGGAAACTTTTCAAGATGGGTGGTGACCATGGCGGCCATTTTGAAGTCGGACATTTTGAATCCAACTTTTGTTTTTTCGATAGGAAGAGGGTCATGTGACACATCAAACTTATTGGGAATTTCACAAGAAAAACAATGGTGTGCTTGGTTTTAACGTAACTTTATTCTTTCACGAGTTATTTACAAGTTTCTGACCACTTATAAAATGTGTTCAATGTGCTGCCCATTGTGTTGGATTGTCAATGCAACCCTCTTCTCCCACTCTTCACACACTGATAGCAACACCGCAGGAGAAATGCTAGCACAGGCTTCCAGTATCCGTAGTTTCAGGTGCTGCACATCTCGTATCTTCACAGCATAGACGATTGCCTTCAGATGACCCCAAAGATAAAAGTCTAAGGGGGTCAGATCGGGAGACCTTGGGGGCCATTCAACTGGCCCAACGATGACCAATCCACTTTCCAGGAAACTGTTCATCTAGCTGGCACGTTCCCTGAGGTTTTCCATCAAGATGGTGCATCACCACATTATGGGTGTCAGGTCTGAGCATTCCTAGATGAACAGTTTCCTGGAAAGTGGATTGGTCGTCGTGGGCCAGTTGAATGGCCCCCAAGGTCTCCCGATCTGACCCCCTTAGACTTTTATCTTTGGGGTCATCTGAAGGCAATCGTCTATGCTGTGAAGATACGAGATGTGCAGCACCTGAAACTACGGATACTGGAAGCCTGTGCTAGCATTTCTCCTGCGGTGTTGCTATCAGTGTGTGAAGAGTGGGAGAAGAGGGTTGCATTGACAATCCAACACAATGGGCAGCACATTGAACACATTTTATAAGTGGTCAGAAACTTGTAAATAACTCATGAAAGAATAAAGTTACGTTAAAACCAAGCACACCATTGTTTTTCTTGTGAAATTCCCAATAAGTTTGATGTGTCACATGACCCTCTTCCTATTGAAAAAAACAAAAGTTGGATTCAAAATGTCCGACTTCAAAATGGCCGCCATGGTAACCACCCATCTTGAAAAGTTTCCCCCCTCACATATACTAATGTGCCGCAAACAGGAAGTTAATATCACCAACCATTCCCATTTTATTAAGGTGTATCCATATAAATGGCCCACCCTGTATATATACATTGTATCCTGCAGCCATATAGAGTCCTCTTACCTGTGGCCTAAAATATGACCGTCCCTTCCTTATATAAGCACATCTGGAGAGGACTGCTCTTGGGCTTCCCTGACTCCTTCCTTCTTCCCTCCCTTCCCCTTCTTTCCTCCCTCTTTCCTTTCCTCCTTCCTTCTGTTTTCCCTCATTCCTTCCTTAATTTTTCTCTCCCTCCTTCCTTCTTTACTTCTTCCATCTTTCCTTCTTCCCTCCTTCTTAGGTTCCTTCCTCCATGCTGTTCTCCCTCCACCTTCCCTCAATCCTTCCTTCCTTCTTTCTTTCATGCTTCTTCCCTCAATCTTTCCTTCGCTTCTTTTTCCTTCCTTTCTTGCTTCTTCCTGCAATCCTTATTTCCCTCCTTCTTACTTTCCTTTCTCCTTGACTCACTCCCTCCTTTCCTTTATTCTTGCTTCTTCCTCAATCCTTCTGTCTCTTCTTTTATACCTTTCTTTTTCCTTCCTTTCTTGCTTCTTCCCTCAATCATTCCTTCCCTTCTTTCTTTTTTTTCCTCCCTCTTTCCTTTCTTGTTTCTTCCCTCAATCTTTCCTTCCCTCCCTTTTTTACCTTCCTCCTTCCTTCCTTTTTTGCTTCTGCCCTCAATCCTTCCTCCCCTTCCTTCCTTTCTCCCTCCTTCCTTCCAATTTTAGCTTTGTCCCTCGATCCTTTCATCGTTCTTTCTTTGCTCTTTCCCTCTTTCATTTTTAATTTTAAACAAACAACAACTAGTTTTTGCCCAGAGACCAAGAAACAGTCCACGTAAAATCCGAATACATAACCATGTACACTGTGTGGAAGCAAAATGAGCCAGTGTGACCCATAAAAGCACAAATAAGACAATAAACCTAGCGGATGAAGTCTGCACCGATATAGTGCAACAACTGAACACTAAATATCCACAAATGCAAGCAAAAGAAGAGAAAAATGGGAAACAGCAGAGAAGGAGAAAAAACAACTGACCGCTCACGAGGCAACAAGAGGCCTGAGTTCAGAAAACTCTTGGAACCGATCCAGCAGTGCAGTATTTAAGACATTTGGCATGAGTGCCTTTGTGTGATGCAGGACCGACCTACATCCTCATGATTTCTTCTTTCTTGTTAAGAAGGAGTAGAATACCTATTCCTTAGTATGGGCCAGGCATGCTCAACCTGCAGCCCTCCAGCTGTTGTAAAACTACAACTCCCACAATGCCCTGCTGTAGGCTGATAGCTGTAGGCTTTTCGGGCAAGCTGGGAGTTGTAGTTTTGCAACAGCTGGAGGGCCGCATGTTGAGCATGCCTGGTATAGGCCATCAATATGTAAGCATTGCCGGTCTGACTCTTGACACCCCACACTGATCAGCTGCTTGAAGAGCACTGCGGTCTCCTCACAGCATACGAAATGAAGGGTTGAGACACATCAGGTTGCATCAGAATGGGCGCAGAAGCAAAACATTTCTTAATAGCAGAAAAAGCCTGTAATGCCTCATCTGACCAGACAGAGAAGTCAGCGCCCTTCCTAGTCATATCTGTCAAAGGTTTGACAATGGTGGAATAATTCAGGATGAATTTTCTGTAGTAATTAGTAAATCCTAAAAACCACATCAGAGCTTTCTGATTCTCTGGCCGGTCCCATTCCAGTACCGCACAGACCTTTTCGGGATCCATAGGAAAACCGGAGGCAGAAAGCAAGTACCCCAAAAACGGCAGCTCCTGAACAGAAAACACACATTTTTCCAACTTAGCATACAATTTATTCTCCCGAAGGATCAATAACACTTGTCTCAAATGATTCTGATGAGTCTTAATATCGGGAGAGTAAATTAGTATGTCGTCGAGGTAAATAACAACGAACCTCCCCACAAAATGTCATTGATAAAACGCTGAAAGACTGCTGGAGCATTAGTTAAACCAAAGGGCATGACTAGGTTCTCAAAGTGACCCTCGGGGGTATTGAAGGCCGTTTTCCACTCATCTCCTTCCCTGATTCTGATAAGATTATAAGCTCCTCTTAAATCCAACTTAAAAAACACCTTGGCACCAACAATCTGATCAAAAAGATCCAGAATCAAGGGAAGGGGATAAGGATCACGGACAGTAATGAGATTCAGTTCACAGAAATCTAGGCACGGTCTAAGAGATCCGTCGTTCTCCTTTACGAAAAAAAGCCAGCGGCCATATGAGACTTAGACGGTCTAATATGTCCCTTTGCCAAACTCTCGGCAATATATTCCCGCATAGCTACTCTTTCGGGTTGAGAAAGATTATATAACCGAGATTTTGGCAATTTTGAAACTGAGGCAACACCCTAGTGGCCACCCCCGAAATAGAGGCACTAAGACAGTTGTCCATACAAAATTCACTCCAATTCCTGATTTGTCTTGTTTGCCAGTCATTGGTAGGGTTATGTTTTATTAACCATGGTAAACCCAGAACCATCGGAGCAGGCAAACCTTTCATAACAAAACAAGAAATGAACTCAACATGAGAATCACCCCCTCAAATGAATATCCTGAACAATATGAGTTAGACATCTTTGCGAGAGGGGGGTGGAATCTATAGCAAACACAGGTATCTCTTTACTTAATGCGGTAGTTTTAAAACCATGACTCTGAACAAACTGAAAATCAATAAGATTAACCCCTGCGCCACTGTCAACAAATACCTTTAACTCAAAATTTCCAGAGTCTAGCGCCACCATGGCTGGCAGGAGGAATCGGGTACTGCAGGTAGGATACAAATATGCCTGCTCTGACTCCCCATTCACACCACCAAGAGTAAGGGAGCTTTTTCTTCCTTTGAAGGAATCCCCTATTTGTTTTTCATTACCACTTTGAAATTTAATAAAAGGGCACACAATAACGAAATTACCTTCTTTACCACAGAAGTAACACAGTCTATTCAGCTTCCTAAAATTCCTATTACCAGAGCAAGAAGTAACCTGACCCAATTGCATAGGCTCCTCTCCAGCCCCTAATTCAGGTGTCAAAGTACCCCGAGGGACTGATTCCCCACCAGACAGCACCCCCTGCCCGAGGGGAACCTTGCATCTCTCTCTAAGACGTCTATCAATCCGTACGGCCAAAGACATGGCCGCCTCCAAAGAATCAGGGTTTTCATAAAATGCAAGGACATCTTTTAATCTCTCAGACAGCCCCTGACAGAACTGACTACAAAGTGCAGGATCATTCCACTCCGAGTCAGTCGCCCATCTTCTAAATTCAGCATAATACGACTCTGCAGTGCGTTCTCCCTGGCACAAGCTGCGCAACATGGATTCAGCCATGGAGACCCGGTCTGGGTCATCATAAATCAGGCCCAGGGCTCCGAAAAATTCATCCACCGACCGGAGGGACTGAGAACCGGTCAGCAGAGAAAAAGCCCAGGACTGAGCGTCACCTTTTAACAGAGAAATAATAACCTCAACTCTCTGGTTTTCGTCTCCAGATTAAATCGGACGCAGACAAAAATAAAATTTACAGGACTCCCTGAACCGGACAAAGTTATCACTTCCCCCGGAAAACCTATCAGGGAGAGTGACCTTAGGTTCAAGGCTGGACTCCCACCAGCAGAGCCATGCAGCAGAAAATTCTGACACAGTGCAACTGAATTACGGAGGTCAGCTACCTCCTAAGTTAATTCCTGCATGCGATCAGCCAAAGCATCCATTTTGCACGGAACAAGGGAAACAAAATGATGGTAGTGGCGGGTTATAATGTCACGATAGGTAGGGAAGGGAACAGCAAACACTAACTAAACAGCGGACTAGGCCCCACAAGCTAGGGAAAAACCAAGGTCACCACCTAGAAATCCCTGACACACTTTCCCTAGTCTGCTAAGCCCATGTGCATACCTCAATGGTAGATATACACATGTCCCCGTGCCTAAAACTATAACACCCTAAACAGACCCTCAGCAATAGGGAAAAAGGGTAAGAGACACCCAGCGCCTTCTACCACCGAAAGCGATGGCGTCCCCACTAGAGGCCTAGACCAAACCGAAACCAAAAGGGGAGGAAGAAGGGAAAAGACTTATCTGATATGAGAAGGAGCAGACGATCCACCAAGCATCTAAAGCTCACACAAGGTAGAACTATAAACCGCAAAGGCTATAGGGAGCGGGAGGAATAAATAGCTTCCCCAATGACCTAACGAACCACACCTAAAAGGAGGTGGGATTCTGTTCAAACCCACAACAAAAAAACTGTCAGATCGAGTCACGTGCAGCAACTCTGACAGATCTCCTCAGAACACCCACAGGGCAGGGCACATCCACCACCAGTACTAAATGCAAGATACTTCTGAGCTGTCTTACATTTAGACCATTTTTACACCTAAACCAGGCGTAGAAAATGGTGAATGAGACATGCCTGCTGCCCCCCTTCCCCTCCCTGGTCACGCCTACAATTTTAGACCTGGTGTGAGCGGGGAGAAGTCGCAGATTGCGGCGCAACTAACCGGAAAGTAAATGCCCCCTATATGCCAGACCACATACCTAGTGCCCCCTGGACACTCCCAGAGTTCAGACAGAATTGTCCTTTGGTCACCACCTCATCTACAATGGCTGCTTCTTGTATGCTATTGACAAGAGAGGATTCGTGGGTCCAAGGAGAAATGTGCTCCTTCCGTTCAGCTGACAGCGATATTCCCAAGTCTGTTTCCCAGGTGAGAATGAGGGGGTTGGAGTGCTAGATGGGGAGTTCAAGGGTCTACACCAAAGATGAATTAATTTCTTCAAATTAGTTTTGTGTTCATGATCAAATCAATCATACACAAATCAAATATGCTGCAACTGACCTGAAAATTGGTGTATGACACCCAGAGGTCTTCTGGGATTCATATTTTTTATATAATTTCTTTATCAGTTTTTTTACATTTTTTATGAATTTTTGCTCTTTTTCTGCCTTTCCGTCCTCTTTAAGCTCTTTAATGCAATGACAGCAATAGTAAATGATGTCTGAGTGACACTGACATACATAGCTGTGAGTAAACACAAGCTTCTTCATATTCCAAAGCTTCCAAGAATTGGCCCGTATCAGGGCAGATGGTGTTTAAATACACATTGTGCTATTGGAAAAAACAGTGGCTTGTTGGGACCAAGCGCCCAAAAAGTATGACTCAACGGGGGAAGATGCTTAAACCCACAAATGTTAACGTCAGAAGAAAGAGAGGCTTGTTCTGCACAAGCATCCAAAAATTATGTCTTAAAAAGGACCTTTCACCTCTCCTGTGATGCCTGTTTAACTAGCTTCATACATCCCCCATGTAATAACAATTCTGGATCATCTATTCTTATGGCTGTATGTTGTGCCATTCCTTTATTATTCATGCTAGAAGTTATAAATGAATTGCTAGCAGTCTGCAGTAAGGGTACAGAGGGGTGGTAACCAGTTTGGGGGGGGGGGGGTGTCCCTGCACAGACTCACTCTAGCCAATCAGTGCTGCCATCTTCAGACTGTGCATGCATGAATGAAGCTATTAACACAGACATGTCAGGAGCGGGGAGAGGTCCTCTCTAACCCTTTCAGCCCTGGAGGTTTTTTTGTTTTTGCATTTTCCACTCCCTGCCTTTCCGGCGCCATAACTTTTTTATTTTTTCATTCTACATAGCCATCTGAAGGCTTGCTGAAGGTTGCACTTTCTTTTGCCACCATTTAATGTTGCATAGGATGTAATGGGGAGCTGGAAAAATAGGGTGAACTTTGAAAAAGAAAGCATAATTCCACAACAGTTTTATGGGTTTTATTTTCACGACAATCTACACTTTTGATTGATATCATTTTGGGGTGTGTACGACTTTTTGATCACTTTTTTTATTACATTTTTTGTGGGAGGTAAAGTGACCAAAAAAAGGTGAATCGGCCATTTAGACTTTTTCCATTTCATTAAATATTTTTAATGAAATGGAAAATATTTGATAAATATTATTGATAAATATTTTTATATTTTAATAGTACAGGTGTTTTCGCATGTGGCGATGCCCATAATATTATTGTTAGTTTTTTTTTACACTTTCGTTTTATAGTTCCCATAGGGATCTATAACAAGCAATCATCAGATTGTTTCTCCTATAGACCCCAATGCATTATAATTGGAGTCTATAAGAATTTCACTGTGTTCCTATGGAGCCCTGCCACAAGCGGGGCTCCATAGGAACTAATGTGCGGCAGCCTTGCAGATGCCATGATCACGTTTGACCACTGCTTCTGAGGGGTAAAAAGTATGTGATCGACATCATCATTGATTACATACATTATTCCTGGGTATTTGCTGTTTAAAGTCCTGTCCAGCGCTGTACATGTACAGCATTGGTCAGGCAGGGGTTAATGGGGGCAGAATGCCTGCCTGTATTTATACACGCACAAAAAAATAGTGGCTCATTCTCAATGAGCCTGGAAAAGTTCTCCCTTTTAATTGGGAGCAGCAGCAGTGCGTGTGGATGTGGAAAGTGTAGGGTAATAGAGGCACATGGCCGTAATATTAGCAGAAGGAGCACAGCCTGGAATATACAAGGCAGTAGATGTGTGTGCGTCTGTTCACTTGCATTAGTAGTAGTAGTAGTAGTAGTAGTGGCAGCTGTGTAGCTGTAATGGAAGTGGCAGTAGCGGGATTAGCAGCAGGGAGTAGCAGCTCCGGCAGTGGTGGCAGCAGCAACCATATGGTACGGGACATGATGGTAGGCAGGCAGGAAGCCAGACAGCAACAGAGGCAAGATGGGTCATCATCAGCAAGGCTAGATCTTTTCATAGGCTTCAGCCAGAGGAGTGTGAAACAGAACAAGAGAACAAATTGGTCCATCTGGGTGTCATCACATCCCCCAGAGCGCTGAAAACCCTCTCTGACATGACCCTGGAGGCTGGGCAAGAAAGAAGATAGAGAGCATGCTGGGCCAGTTTGGCCACTGTTCCAGTCTGCCTGTCCAGAAATCTATGGGGTCAGAGAACAGGGTGTCCACCAGAGACTGGGCATACCTGTAGTTTAAATAGGACTGAATCTTAGCAGGAGCTCTCCCGCTTGCTGATGGGCCTCAGCCTGGCACAGAATTGCTCCATCATGTTGACGATACTGAACTGGCTGCTGACTCTACTGTGGCTTCTGCTCCTTGTGGTAGCAGAGACAGCTGGAGGTGGGTGAATTTGTGGAGGGTGGAGAGGGACCTACTGGTCAGACATGCAGGCATCACTCACCAAAAGCTACGGCAAGCTGCGTACACAGTGTTTCCTGGTAGTAACATAATTTGGCCTCCCTTTCAGCGGGAGGAAAACATTCCCCCATTTTGCTTTGATAACGAGGGTCCAGTAATCATCAGACTGCTTGATGTCAATGATACAGTTCTTTCCACCTCTTCACCCCACTGAGCTGATTGGTCATCGTGACCAGTGTCATCGTCATCATCAGTCTCATTCTCATGCACAAGTGACTACCCCTCCTGTAGTGGTAGCACCTCATTCTCATCTTCTTCCTTCGTGGGACTTTGCTATGGAGGAGCTACAGGACGGCCAGCAAGATGCGTAAACTGTTCTTCTTCTGACATCCCTTATTGCGTCAGCGAGTCTCCTTTGAGATAAATATCAGAAGGAAATTGTTGATACTGCAGTTGTCCCTACTGACCAAACTGGTGGCCTCTTTGAAGAGACTGAGTAAGTGACAGGCGTCTCGGATGAGTTGCCACTGCCTGACCTTAAAGCAGCTCCCTGCTGCTGAGGTGGTCTGGTGCATGACAAAATCCTTCACAGTTTTCTGCTGCTTGTACAGACGCTCGAAAATGTGCAATGTTGAATTCCAGCCAGTTGGTATATCTTAGATTAAGCGGTGTACTATCAGGCCATTCTGATGCTGTAAGTCTAGGAGAGCGTTCCTCACCTTGTAAGAAACGTTCCTCACCTTGTAAGAATGGTTGAAATCCGAGGACAGTCTCCTGGACAATGCCAGCACTTTGCGCAAACCAGTGTACTTTTTTGAAAGGCGTTGCACGGGTAGATTAATGGCATGCACCTTGCAGGGAGCATGTGAAATTTCCACCAGGTTCAGGGCGCCAAGGATGTTGTGCCCATTGTGGCTGACCACCGTGTCCAGTTGGAGTCAGTGGACTGACAGCCAGTGGGATGTTTGCTGCTTGATGTACTTTAGCAATAGCTTACTGGTGTGGCTACTCTTGTTCAGGCTAACCGGCTCCAACATGACGTGGCAAAACTTGAATTGACACATGTGATAGGAAGGAGGGGTAGTGGGAGCAACGCTGTGCCCTGCTGCTGTTAGGGAGAGGAGTCTGTCCATGGAGGAGGAGGCGGATAAGTGCCAGGTGTGGGAACCACGATGACACAATTATGGGGGAGGGACCTGGCCTTGTTGCTGGGGTGCAGCCTTGCTGCCGCTGCAAAAAATATCGACCTAATGGCCAGTGAAAGACTGTTCCTGCCCATAAGAGCTGCTCCAGGTGTCCACCATATTGTGAACCTTGCCGCACAGCGAGAAACACAAGAAGGGGCCCATGTTCTCTGAAATGTGAGAGTACAAGGCAGGGATGACTTTTTGGAGAAATAATGCTGGCGAGGTATCTTCCAGCAAGCCTGAGTGCATGTCATCAGCTCCCTAAAGGCAGCAAACTAGACTAAATGGTATGGCAGCGACTGCACTGGCAGCAACTTGGCTAGGGGAGTTAAGCCTGCGCACAAGTGGATTGCTGGGTGTGTCGAGTTGTCACCTGGCTGCGCATTCTGTTATTGATGGCTGGCAATGGAGCGGAGGAAGTGTCTGAGTGGGAGAAGCAGTAACTGTTAATGACGATGACAAGGACACTGTACAGAATGCAGATTCAGCTTGGGTGCTGCTGGAAAGGAGACCAGGAGAAGGAGGACACTCTTGTTGCACTAGTTAGCGGTCACCTCTGTTTTTCCGAGAGTAACTGGTGATGCTGCTTCATGCGGGGCAATAGAGCTATGGTGCTTACGTTTGTGTTTGAATACCGATGGCTTATTTTAATCCTGCAAATTTTGCACATAGCAATGCTTTCCTCTTCCTGCACTGTGGAGAAAAACTGCCAGATGGTTGATACTTGCACAGAGCTAGCTGCAGCATGGCTTGGTTAGGTCTGGCATGTTTTGAGCCTGCGCTCACAGTATCAATCCCATCACCAGTTCTCAAGCTGACCATAAAGGAAGCAGATCCGGCCCTGGCTGTGCTTTGGGAGATTCCGGTTGTATGTTGCCTCTGCAAAAAGAAGGTGCCCCACCAGGAGGGGTCAGTGAAGACAGAGAGGATGCAACAGGAAGGCTTCTCTGGGGCTGAAAGGAGGAGGAGAAGGAGGAAGTCTGTGATCACTGGCTCCAATGGTCTGGGTGTTTTATTTTCCACTTTTCCGTTTTCCAGATATTTTATTTTGAGGTCAATAAATTAAAAGTCATCGTTTCCTATGAATGAAAAGTCACTTGTTTGGTAGACACCAGATACTAAACAGTACTAGCAAAATTGCAAGTGTTTTTTTCCATAATTGAAAGACAGAGGCACAATTTATCGTCTCGCCGTTTTTTTACGAGATTCGTAAATTTATTCATTTATGAAATTCTTAACGAATCTGATTAGTTTAGAATTCATTTGCTCATCTGTAGTCCTTTAGAATGATACAAAACAGTTGAGTTGAGTCAAATGTACTCAAAAACTGTCCTATCATGGGCAAAACCTGATGATTGTGTGCAGAGAGGACGAGAAGTGGCAACATCTGCCAGCTCATGAGAACTTGTGGTTCCTTCAAAGCGGCACGTGGTTGAGAAGAAAGCCAATTTCCTCCCCTAGGAGTTTGGTGGGCCCTGAGTTTATGAGCTGGTATCAACTGACCAAAAATGGCAGGCTTGATACCAGGTACAAGCACTGGTGACGGCAAAGGGGAGATGTTCAGGTTGGGAAATATGGAGAAAGCTACCTCAAGAATGAGCCCTATCACCCAATCATGGGGTGGCTGACAATTGGATGGTAAGCCTGTTCAGTAGATGCCCATTGTTTGTTGTCCATATGTCTACACCAGTCAAAAATGTCCAGTAAGTGTGAGGCTCCATACAAATTCTGGGAGCTTGAAGCACACACCTGACGCAGGACAGTAGTCGGTGCAGAACCTGATTCCTCATTGTGTTTGGGACGTAAGAGTTCATGCTATTCTCACCCAAGCTTCGGTGGGGCTAGAGAGAAGAAAGCTGAAAAGAATTGAGCTTCATGAGTAAAGTAAAGGATTCTGGGAAGAGTGTTCATTTTGAATATTGAACAATGTCCCAACCAGAATGTGCCCCGAATCCAATGGTCCAAGTCTTAGAAGTCAGAAAGAACTTTTGCCAAAAGAACACGACCAACGAAACAGGAACAATTCCATCAATTTGGAGGCCAGGGAGGGGCCGAAGTAGCATTCAGATTTCTGAGTTTATTTTAGAGTTGGACAGGGTTGCTTGTATATTTTTAAAATTCCAAGATTTGTAATTGAAATGCACAAGAAAGTTAGGAAGAAAAGAAGGTTCTCCACCTCATCTATATAACTTCATAATCTGGATCTGATTGTAAATGACACAAGAAGGGTTCCAAATGCATTTTAAGGGGGCAGAGGGGCTGTGAGCCATTGGAGATAGTGGATGGGGCAGAAAATCTGCCATTTACTTTGTTGCTGAAGAAGAAGAGTAGAAACTTCCTGTCCAACCGATCGTATTCATAGCCAAGGCAATACGCTGAAACGTCTACAACATAAAACGCCTATTATTAAACCCGATTAAAATACTTCCTGGCATCTGTTTTGGTACTGCGGTGTTATTATTTGGCTGCTGTAGGCTGATATTGTGGTACTAGGGTGTTTACTTTAGTAATTTGGTATTACCTGAGCATTGTACGGTATTATTTCTGTACTGTATGTTGCTATTTTGGAACCATGATGCTATTTGAGCACATTCTGTTGTTGTTTTCTGTTCTATGACATTATTTTGGCACTGTATGTTGTTATTTTTGGTTCTATGGTATTTATCTGAGCACCGTATGTTGTTATCTTTGGTTCTATGGTATTATCTGAGCACTATAGGTTGTTATCTTTGGTTCTATGGTATTTATCTGAGCACCGTATGTTTATCTTTTTCTATGGTTTCTGAGCACAAGTTGTTATCTTTGGTTCTATGGTATTCCTGCCTGTACGTTGTCATCTGTATGTTGTTAGCTGGACACTGCGTGCTGTTATTTTTGGTTTTATGGCATTATTTTGGCACTGGAAGCTATCTGAGCCTGTGTGTTGTCATTTGGGCACTGTATTTTGTTATTTTGGAATCCATTATTTATTTTATTCACTTATTTATTCACTTTACAGACATTAGCATTGGCTGTCCCCAATGGGGCTAACCAGGGGCAGACTGGGAACTTAAAGTGGCCCTGGAAAAAATACTAAAAGTGGCCCTGTTTCGTAGTCGGGTCCAAACTGAGGAAGGCAGGGCCAGCAGTATCATATTGTGGCACATTATACCCACCCCCCCAACAGAGCCATATACCACAGTCCATCACAAAATACATCCCCAAACTTCCACTGGCCGGCTGTGAGGATCAGTGCCCCCCTTGGGCATCGGCCCACCGGGAACTTTCCCTTACGGTTCATGGCCAATTAGCCCGGCTCACAGTCTAAGGTCCCTATCAGTATGTGGAGTGCGAGAAAACAAGAACCCAGAGAAACCCACACAAACACGGAAGAACATACAAACCCATGCAGATGATCTTCTGCCCATAAGTTATTGTAGAACTGTGTGCTTTTTCGGAGCGTTCCACTTATTAATGTGCGCATGTTTGGTATTAGACCTCCGCAGACGGCGATTCAGCGCTGCCATCTGCATCTTGCAGGCCCCCGGGTTGGTGTTGTACCCCACTTTCATGGTAACTGGAGCTCTGCTTCATTCACTTGTCCTTTTTCCATTGAGTTTTACTGGAGTGTGCGGCTGTTTTTCAGCAGACCATGACACCAGAGGACGATGAGATTACATATCTTTTGGCGGACAAGTGGTTTTGTATTTTTGTTGCTTAGTCTCTTGTATGATTTGTAACCATTCTCTTTGTACTGGTCAAAGTGACTGAGGACCATGGTCCCCGGTGTGAAAAGATGGGAAGAAGAGGGCACCCGCATGTAGCACTACAATGTCAAAATGTAACCGACCCCTTTATTGCATTGTCAGCCGTGAACTCTACGGCGCCGATGTTGGTCATATTGCATTTCATGTATAGCCGTCCTAACACAATAATGTAGAAAACTGGGATGACTTGTGCAATGCAAAAACTGAATGGAAAAAGTTTTCAGGGCTTCCTTTGCAAAGTTTTTTCCAGGTCCCATCCCCCCTACTGTGCTCTGGTAGCTTGATCCTGGAAGGAGAATGCACCTGAACCTGAATGCTTAGCGTGCATCATTGCTGCTGGTTTTTTAACCTGATCTTACATTTGTTACATTGTAACAAGTCTTGTGTTACCCCCACCTTTGTTTATTTGCTGCACAGAGGATCCCCCCCCCCCCCTTTCTCTTCACCTTTTTGAGGACGTTGTAAAATAAGGAGGGCGATGGGGGGCGAGGGGGTTAGCAGCTGAGATAACTAACGCCAACAAGTCATGTTCCGCTTCGTGTTTACCCGCAGCCAATGCTGATGCTATAACTGAGGCCATAATGAATCTCTAGGATATTTACAGATGCTAACATTTAAACTGCGACACATAATACGAGGCCAGAGATAGCAATGATAGAAAGTAACTCATTACTCCCCCACACAGATAGCTGCGTTCGCAGGTCACAGATCTTCAATAAGTAGGAGATTATTTCAATATGTATCCGCATGAACGCGGGCTCACCCCCCATGATTCTAAGATGCGTAAAATATATATCTGTAATTGCACCCCCCACGGACAGGACTCTAAACGCATGTGACAGCCGCCATCGTGATGCACTTGACACATCAGCTTTATTCAGGTCATTCTCGGTGGTGAAGTTCCACAGATATAACTGATGGAGAAGTAACCTAGTAACACCCCTCATCGAGCTGTAATACAAGCCATGATATCTGGGGGGAGTTGGATTGCAAGCACCAGCGAAGCATGATCCAATAAGGTGGAGATAATACTGGTTATAATGTGACAGAACCTATAGAAGACAAGGGTGTCAGGATGCATGAAAAACAGTGATTAAAGGTCGAGCACGAATATTCGAAAAGCAAATTTTATCTCGAATATCGCCACTTCGAGAATTTTGAATATTTAGAATACAGTGCTACACAGTATATTCGTTATATCGAATATTCGTCATTTTTTCCATCTGAACACATGATTCCTCCCTGCTTCTTGCTTTGGGCCAATGACTCATTTAAGCAGGAGGAATCATGACTTCAGATGAAAAATGACGAATATTCTAAAAACTAATATATACGCTATATTCTACATTTGTTTTTTTGACCCACGTCTGTATTGATCGTAATATTCGCATATAATACTGATCATTACCTTGCCGGTTTTCGAGTAAAAAAAAAAAAAGAATGTAGAATATAACGAATATTCGACGAATATTTTACAAAATATTCGCAAAATATCACGATATCGAATATGACCCCCTGCCGCTCATCACTAAAGGGCATCTCCAATCTAAAATACTTGGGGCACCTTGGCGAGGTGTGATGAGGGGCACCTTGGCAGGTGTGAGATAAGCTCGTGTTACTCGGAGGGCATATGTGCAAGGGCCTGCTGAAAATCTGCCACTAACATAAATACTACTGCCATATCATGACCGCAAATGTCGTTGTGTAACGTAGCCTAACATGTGGCACTTATATCTGCACGCAGATACAATGTCTCACAATGACCCCGACAACGATTAATGAGAGACAGGGACGCGGGTTTTTCAAAACATGGATGAAGGCCCAAAAGGCTCTCTCTACTGCACTCCCAGTCTTGTGGGGGTAAGATGGGGGGAAGGAGATCATAAGTCTATTCATTCTAAGACGCTTATCCTTGAAAAGTCTGAAAAGTTTCATAAAGAAACCATCATTCCAAGAGAAGTTCGGGATCGGCCAATATTCCTGAACATCAAGTTCCTTGTTTGATATAAGTTTCCTTAGTTTTCTTCTCTATAGATCCATCTCGATTTTATCCCGAGCGATGACCTTCTCCCACACTCAGAAGCCCGCACTCACAGCTTCTGCTTAATTTAATAGTAACTTAATACACAAGTCCTTCTCTGTCGTCCCCAATTATATTTCCATTTTATATATGCAATAATAAGATTACTACGCTGGTACAACGAAACAACGAACATTGTAAAGCGCTTTTCTTCCGTAGGACTCAAAGCGCAAATCACTGCTCTCAATCCCAGAAGATAATCTATCCTGCGGTCTCCATGTATTCATACATGTGCTACAGCTTTCCTTTCTCCCCCCCCCCCCCCAACTCCTAATTTATATTTAGTGTTTTTTTTTATTTTTTTTCAGTGATTGCAGAGATTCTGAGCACTCAGACACTGTATGGGCAGATATTGGGGGGAATGGGTATCTTCCATACTTTATTATCTTTGCATATCTACTGATTTATGGTAATAAACATATCAAACAGAATGAATCAAGGACCCCTGCAGAGGCGTCACATACTCATAAATCTGCTTTTCGCGACGGCCCGTCACAGCTCTGGGTCGCCATGGCACCACAGGCGGCGGTGACACAGGTTTGGTTAGGGGTTAATAGCTGCTGTTGGAATTTCGAGAAAGCGGCCAAAGAAGGTTATTATTTGTTTATTCTCTGTTGCCATGGGAAAGTATTCTGACAATTAGCATAACTCATGGGAAGTGTTTGTCGGTTTATGCAAATTAATTTTAAAAGGTCAAAATGGAGAAGAGGAAAGCGCAATACTCATATAGCACATACATAATTATGTAATAAGCAGATTATCACTGTTTACTCATCTGTGTCATTGGTTTCTGTATGTGTTCAAAAATGTATCTGGGACTGCGGGCATCTAGTGCCCACAAAGAGTTAATCTAGTGGGACCACTGTTCAGCCCCCATACGAAGGCTTATTCAGCAATTCCCCCTCTGCAGCTCCATCTATAAGGCCTCATGCACACGACCGTTGTGTCATCCGTGGCCGTTGTGCCGTTTCCGTTTTTTTTTTGACGACAGGAAACACGGATCACGGATGCGGCCTCAAAACAGTGCATTTTCAGATTTTCCACGGACCCATTGAAAGTCAATGGCCCGAAAAATCTGAAAATGCACTGTTTTGAGGCCGCATCCGTGATCCGTGTTTCCTGTCCGTCAAAAAATATACCTTGCTATTTTTTTGACGGACAACCTTTCACGGACCCATTCAAGTCAATGGGTCCGTGAAAAACACTGATGCACACAAGATTGGCATCTGCGGCCTTGGCAACTTTCACACAGACGGATCCGCAATCCGTCTGCATAAAAGCTTTTTCAGATATGATTTTCAACTTTGTGAAAACTCATATCCGACAGTATATTCTAACACAGAGGCGTTCCCATAGTGATGGGACGCTTCAAGTTAGAATATACTAAAACTGTGTACATGACTGCCCTCTGCTGCCTGGCACACCCATCTTTTACAGGGGGCTGTGATCCGCACAATTAACCCCTCAGGTGCCGCCCTAAAGGGTTAATTGTGTATCATAGCCCCCTAAAGATCAGTGCTGCCAGGCATTTAGGGCTTGCACAATGTATCTGATGTGCAGCCTCTGTCTTACCCTTGATACTTTGTAACAAGCCCTGCTGCAGCTACAGTAGACATATCAAGACAGGGATTTAGATGTAAACAAGATATGTCTATTCACTGACAGCCATCAAAGAGTTACCGATGGCAAAGAGAATTATTATCTGCTATTGACATAAACTACAAGATTTTTTTTAAATGGTAACAGGTGAAATTTAGTTTCGGTGCAGGACAAAAGCACTTCTCTGTTAGGGCCATCCATATGGATGCAGTGGGGATCTGCCTATAGGTTCTACCAATAGTTCTCACCATTCCATCTTCCATATCATGCTGGATTACAAGGGGTTCATTTATACAATGACCAGACATGTCAGGGAGGTTGAAGACACATTTGGGCAAGGAATTGTCAAGCACAAACAAACTCAGCTCTGCTACATCTCCTGAGCCAGAGATGGATTGTGCTTTGTAATATCCTCATCACATGGAGCTAATACTGAAGAATGAGTTTCCGGGTGCATTGCCAGAAGATCACTTAACGAGGAATCCAGCAGCTCAAATTGTGTCTGCAATTAAAAGAAAGAACGCTGGAGGCCCCCGCAAATAGTCATTATCCCTATGGAAGGAAATAGAAGGAACGGAGGAGGACGTAGGGGATTGAGCAATAACATTAGATTTCTCTGTTCTTCCTCCCAATATTCGTTCTCGCGTCTTATGTGATTTCAGTGACCTTCTGTACTTGTGCGATTCCTGCTAAGATGCATTAGAAATCTTATATTCATCCAGTCCTGTGTTCGAGCCTGTGGGGGCTTCTTTCTGTTGTGTATATTCACAGATACATCTCATCCATCCATGCAGTGTCCATGTAGTGATTCTATCATGAGCAACTTCTTATAGCTGTCCCTGGATAGAGGAATAGACCCTGGGGCAGAGGATTAGATCGTGGCAGAGGGTAACCCTAGAGCCAGTAGACCCTGGGCAGAGGATTAGACCATGGGACAGAAGAGTAGACCATGGGATAGGGTAGATCGTGGGGCAGAGGTTATCTTCAGGCAGATTAGACCAGGCAGAAGACCATGTAGGGTAGATCGGGCAGAGGGTTAGATCTTCAGGCAGAGGAGTAGACCTTGGAGCAAGGAGTAGACCATGGGCAGAAGAGTATACCCTGGGGCAGAGAGGTAGACCCTGGGACAGAGAATTAGACCTTGGAACAGAGAATTAGGCCTTGGGCAGAGGGGTAACCATGGAGCAGAGGAGTAGACCATGGAGCAGAGAGTAGACCATGGGGCAGAGGGTAGACCATGGAGCAGATGAGTAGACCATGGGGCAGAAGAGTAGACCCTGGGGCAGAAGAGTAGACCCTGGGGCAGAGAATTAGACCTTGGGACAGAGAAGTAAGCCTTGGGCAGTGGGGTAGACTGTGGGGCAGAGGTAGACCATGGGGCAGAAGAGTATACCCTGGGGCAGAGAGGTAGACCCTGGGACAGAGAATTAGACCTTGGAACAGAGAATTAGGCCTTGGGGCAGAGGGGTAACCATGGCAGAGGAGTAGACCATGGAGCAGAGGAGTAGACCATGGCAGAGGAGTAGACCATGGAGCAGAGGGTAGACTATGGAGCAGATGAGTAGACCATGGGGCAGAAGAGTAGACCCTGGGGCAGAGAATTAGACCTTGGGACAGAGAAGTAGGCCTTGGGACAGAAAAGTAAGCCTTGGGGCAGTGGGGTAGACCGTGGAGCAGAAGAGTATACCCTGGGCAGAGAGGTATACCCTGGGACAGAGAATTAGACCTTGGAACAGAGAATTAGGCCTTGGGCAGAGGGTAGACCATGGGGCAGAGGAGTAGACCATGGAGCAGAGAGTAGACCATGGAGCAGAGGAGTAGACCATGGAGCAGAGGAGTAGACCATGGAGCAAAGGGTAGACCATGGAGCAGAAGAGTAGACCATGGGGCAGAAGATAGACCCTGGGCATAGAAGTAGGCCTTGGGACAGAGAAGTAAGCCTTGGGGCAGAGGGGTAGACCGTGGAGCAGAGGAGTAGACCATGGGCAGAAGAGTAGACCCTGGGGCAAAGAGGTAGACCCTGGGACAGAGAATTAGACCTTGGAACAGAGAATTAGGCCATGGAGCAGATGAGTAGACCATAGGGCAGAAGAGTAGACCCTGGGGCAGAGAATTAGACCTTGGGACAGAGAAGTAGGCCTTGGGACAGAGAAGTAAGCCTTGGGGCAGAGGAGTAGACCATGGGGCAGAAGAGTAGACCCTGGGGCAGAGAGGTAGACCCTGGGACAGAGAATTAGACCTTGGATAGAGAAGTATACCTTGGGGCAGAGGGGTAGACTGTGCGGCGGAGGGTACACCCTGGGTAGAGGAGTAGACCATGGAACAGAGGAGTAGACCCTGCGGCTGGGGAGTAGACCTGGGGGCAGAGGGGTCACATGAAGCTCCTGGCTCCAATGCAAAACTATAACAAGCTCAAGTCATTTATAGTACTGGTCTCCTAGTAAGGGAAACGCGGCCTTTTGGGGTCTTGAAGACATAGATATTACCATACCCTCTTACCCCTGCTCATTACACTGGGGACAAAAGCAGAAAGGAGGGGCTCCCTTTGCAACTTGGTTGCCAGTCCCAGAATTGGGGTTCACCCTGAGACCCAACAAGGACCTTTGAAGCTGTCCAGAAAATGCACCCTGGGCATTGCCCCACCCCTAAGAGCCGAAATATAGAATCATTGCATCGTTTATCCCATGCTATGAATGGTGTAAAAAAAAAATAAAAAAATAAATAAATAATATGTAAGAGTTGCTGAGCTTTTCCATCTCACCCCCAAAATGAATTTAATTTGCATGTAGCCTAAAGAGATGGCGCTAAAAATACAACTTGCTACCACAAAATCAAGCCCCATACAACTGCACTGGAAAAAAAAATAATCAATGCTGTGCCAAATTAAAGGGTTAATGGACAGTGAACAACTGGTTTGTGGTGGTGCTGGTTCCACATGAGAGAAAACTAAAGAATTCACCTGGTATCAGGCTCCGCCCCCTGGGCAGGACACAATGTATCAGTTTGGATTGGAGTGTTTGTTTTGCTTCCCCATGAGGAACCCTGGAGCCCCCCTCCCCCGCCTGCAATTCTGTGCCCGCTTCTAATGAACCAGGTCAGCACCGTGATCAGTGAGCGCTCAGTCATCTCCAGCCTCAAAACCCAGCAGACAGAAATTAGAAATCTCCAGAAAAATGCATCATACCAACAACATGGCGGTCAGGAGAACGGATATGACTCCAGGACACACGTCACGTCAGGGGTGATCGGTGCCTGATGGACTGGCTCAGTCTGGGACTATCCAAATCTTGATTCACCAGGTGGCGGATCTTATTCTACTGTGTATGGGCAGCTTAAAGGTGTCCATACACCGTCAGTAACTGCCCACCTAACACCCATTTGGCCAACAGCTCTTCTTATTATCTCCCCCATACACATGCAAGCTTAATTTGACTGAGCATGCATGTGTTTTCAATGGCAAGAGTGCAGAGACATGCATGCTCAGCCCTCAGATGACGTCTGTGTGTCCTGAACTAAAACATGAGAAAAGACACTGCCAGACAGCGCTGTATCAAGAAAGCCCATGAACGCTGGCATGTATAGGGTTAACCGTATATATATAAAACACTCTAAATCTCTCGTGCGGGTCTCTCAGCAGGACTGTGTATCTGAGCAATCACTCTCCGCTCTCGGCTTTCTGACACGAGAGGCTGTCTAGCTATTTGACTGAATTTGTCAGAGATTATGTCACATCCGATCATTTATTGCACTCCCGATCATCTCTTATCGTTGACCGTGTCCTGCAGGATTAATGGGAAGGGTAATTAAGAGATAATTAAACTTTCAAGCAAAATGCTTTATTTTCATTGCAGAATAATGTGCAGGGTGACATTTCTTTTATTGTCCTCAGTAAAGAGGCAGAAGTGGAGGCCGCAGGACGGCGATCTCATTTTATGATGGCTGCTCGCTTTTACAAGCCGTGTATGACATTCAATGGAGACAAATCAGGAAACGGACTGAGTGCGTGCCTGGCTCTGATAATTAGGGATGAGCGAACCGCATAAAACTTCGTTCTAATACTGTACGGAGCAGGAGCTCCATGGAGTATTAGAATGTATTGGCTCCGATGAGCCGAAGTTATTGCTTCGCGAAGTTTCTCGAGACTTCGCGCAATAACTTCATAAATTAATTTGTACTGTAAAAAACCATTTCCCGAACTCGGGTTCGGTTCCAAGTGGTTTTTGACTATTGCATATTGACTATTCAGCATAATCTCAAGTGCCCAGGACTCCTAATTAACAGTTAATTAGAGAATTTATTCTGTGAAACTTCAGTCATTGCTGGAGCGGAGATGGACATGGGAGGCCTGGCATCTGACCAAATATCAGATTGGGGCACTTTGGTGGATGAAGGGGTTAACAAATGAACCTTATGGTGACCAGGACAATAATGACGTGTACGGTAGATGCCAAACTCCCTCCCTTTACCCACTGCTTGGAGTTTTATCGCCCACTGACCTCCATTGACTCCCATGAATCCAGCTCATGGCAGCCATTACCCACACAATGGCTCTTTGTGGGTTAATTTTGCACCAAATGAAAAATTTATATCTTCTGCTCTAAATTCACAACTGGTTACCCCTGGAAGGTGGTGGTCACTAAACAGCTTAAAGGGGACCTGTCAGCAGGATAAACTCTATTAAACCAGATACTCTGTCTGGTAGGGTTTATCCTGCTGATTACAATGATACCCGTCTTGTGAAAATCGGTTGCTGCGTTCCCAAGAAATAAAAGACTTTAATTCTTTGTGCATTAGAGGGCCTCAGGGCACTGATGGGCGGGGCCTAGATCCTGGGTGCCCCTCAGCTTCCCAGTGCTGGCCACGCCCCTTGGTGCACTGATGGGCGGGGCCTAGATCCTGGGTGCCCCTCCGCTTCCCAGTGCTGGCCACGCCCCTTGGTGCACTGATGGGCGGGGCCTAGATCCTGGGTGCCCCTCAGCTTCCCAGTGCTGCCACGCCCCTTGGTGCACTGATGGGCGGGGCCTAGATCCTGGGTGCCCCTCAGCTTCCCAGTGCTGGCCACGCCCCTTGGTGCACTGAAGCCCTCATTTACTTGAAGAATAAAAGTCTTTTGTTTCTTGGGAATACTGCATCCGATTTTCACAAAACAGGTATCATTTTAATCAGGAGGATCAGCCTTACCAGCAGCATGTCTGTTTAATAGGGTTGATCCTACTGACAGGTGCTCTTTAAATACCAACCAGAGGACGTGACCGCAGACATTATGGGCCACCAGGATCCCGGATGTAGAAGGGGCTTAAAACTGGGGTTCTTTCCCCATTACCTCTGCAAGATCTGTTCTAGCGATATCATAGATTCCATTCACTGCAGAGCAGCTTTTATCCCGTACTCCCCTCCCCCTCTACACTGCGCGGCTGGGGTATAAGGTCATGGAAGTTTATATATAATTACAGCTATAAAGAATAATAAGGTTCTATCGTGAGGAGACACAAAACATGCCTCAGCCCCGACCGCATCCAATTCATCGAAAAGTCCACTTCAGTATCCGTCTTTCAGTTATTTTCTACAATATAGGCCTCATGCACACGACCGTTGTGTGCATCCGTGGCCGTTGTTCCGTTTTCCGTGATTTTCTGCGGACCCATTGACTTTCAATGGGTCCGTTGAAAACTCGGAAAACGCACCGTTGTTCATCCGCGGCCGTGATCCGTGTTTCGTGTCCATCAAAAAAATATGACCTGTCCTATTTTTTTGACGGACAACGGTTCACGGACCCATTCAAGTCAATGGGTCCTTGAAAAAACACGGATGCACACAAGATTGGCATCCACGTCCGTGATCCGTGGCCGTTGGCAACTTTCCACAGATGGATCGCAGACGGATCTGCATAAAAGCTTTCGTGAAAACTCATATCCGACAGTATATTCTAACACAGAGGCGTTCCCATGGTGATGGGGATGCTTCAAGTTAGAATATACTGAGAACTGTGTACATGACTGCCCCCCTGCTGCCTGGCAGCACCTGATCTTTTACAGGGGGCTGTGATCCGCACAATTAACCCCTCAGGCCGCCTAAAGGGTTAATTGTGCGTATCATAGCCCCCGTAAGAGATCAGGTGCTGCCAGGCAGGATGGGGCAGACCCCCCCCCCTCCCTCCCCAATATTATATTCATTGGTGGCCAGTGCGGCCTCACATCTCCCCCCCCCTTGTTAAAATCACGTTGCCCCATCATTGGTGGCAGTGGAGAGTTCCGATCGGAGTCCCAGTTTAATCGCTGGGGCTCCGATCGTCTGTGATTGGCCGGGCGCTCATCTTACTGGTAAGTGACAGGTCTGTGCTATAGGCAATGCGCCGCACAGACCTTTCACTTTCTTGCGAGCTGCGATGTCTGTGACCGGCCGGGCCTCCTCCTACTGGTAAGTATAATGCTTCTAAAAATTGCTAAGTAACCATGGCAACCAGGACTGCAGTAGCGTCCTGGTTGCCATGGTTACCGATCGGAGCCCCAGCGATTAAACTGGGACTCAGATCGGAACTTTCCACTGCCACCAATGATGGGAAAACGTGATTTTAACTAGGGGGGGGAGGTGAGGCCGCACTGGCCACCAATGATGGGGATTCAGAACGTGATTTTAACTAGGGGGGGGGGGGGGAGATGTGAGGCCGCACTGGCCACCAATGATGGGGGATTCGAACGTGATTTTAACATGGGGGGGGGAGGGGAGGCCGCACTGGCCACCAATGAATATAATATTCGGGGGGAGGGAGGGGGTCTGCCCCCCTGCCTGGCAGCACCTGATCTCTTACAGGGGGCTAAGATACGCACAATTAACCCTTTAGGTGCGGCACCTGAGGGTTAATTGTGCGGATCACAGCCCCCTGTAAGAGATTGGGTGCTGCCAGGCAGCAGGGGGCAGTCATGTACACAGTTTCTCAGTATATTCTAACTTGATGCGTCCCCATTACTATGGGAACGCCTCTGTGTTAGAATATACTGTCGGATATGAGTTTCACGATGTAACTCTTATCCGACAGTATATTCTAACATAGAGGCGTTCCCATGGTGATGGGGACGCTTCAAGTTAAAATATACCATCGGATTGGAGAAAACTCAGATCCTATGGTATATTAACTCCTGACTTTACATTGAAAGTCAATGGGGGACGGATCCGTTTGCAATTGCACCATATTGTGTCAAAAACGGATCCGTCCCCATTGACTTGCATTGTAAGTCAGAACGGATCCGTTTGGCTCCGCACGGCCAGGCGGACACCAAAACGACTTTTTTTTTCATGTCCGTGGATCCTCCAAAAATCAAGGAAGACCCACGGACGAAAAAACGGAACCCTGTTTTGCGGACCGTGAAAAAATACTGTCGTGTGCATGAGGCCTTAGGCTACAATCACACAACCGTAGGTGTTTTGCGGTCCGTAAATTGCAAAAAAAAATGGATGACGTCCGTATGGCATCTGTTTTTTTTTTTTGCGGATCCATTGTAACAATGCCGCAAAACGGACAAGAATAGGACACGTTCTATTTTTTTTGCGGGGCTACAGAACAGGCATACGGATGCGGATAGCCCATTTTTTGCGGACCCATTGAAATGAATGGGTCTGAATCCTATCCGCAATAAAAACAAAAACTGAATGGACACGAAACAAAATACGTTTGTGTGAATGTAGCCTAATCCGAGATGATCCCGGCAGATTTTAATAATGTTAAAAATTATTGGTTCTCGTCAGTGGCATTTTTTGCAGACATTTTTGGCACTCGGTTGTATTGCGCCACAGCGACCTTGCGGAGGTTTATTTGGGGTTTCTCATTACACAGGGTGGGTGAGCGTCCACGGCGGTCAGGCATCAGCCGTCATGTAATGCGAGCAGTGAGAGGGGAGAGGCGGTGTGTGCCAGTGTAAATGGCCGCTGTCTATGAGTTGACAGAATCATTAAAACTTGGTTCAACAACATATTGATCTGATAATGAGAATAACGCGGGCGGCGTTCTCAGCCGTCATGGAGAAGTATCTGAAAGAGAAGCCGAAGGACGATGAATCTGAAATAAAAATCAAATACATAAAATAACCAACCGCGGTGACGAGCCGGCCGCCCCGCTGGGACTGAGGCAAACCGATGGGAATCTACGGATGCCAGCGGATCGCTCCTTCACCTATCGGACCGCTCCGGTCTGCAGTCTTCATTGATGCCACTTAATTAGGTCAAAATAAAAAAATATTAATAAAAATGGTGCTACAAGGATTCATCGTCATGGCAGTCTTTAGGATGCGGCAGATACTGTATGCCCTCTCCTTAGGTGATGTGCACTGTTTCCTGGCGTTGCATTCAACACAATGACGATGACTACCCCCTCGTTGGTCTCCCTTCCCATGGCAGAGTGAGATGGCTTGGGGCTACTTGTCCCAGGCTGCGGTTCCTCACCACGTGGAACACTCTTCACTATGACCGCCTGTCCCTCTACTCACTGCACTTACTACCACTCTCTAGCTAACTACCGCGTAAAGCGGCTGGTTCTATCTCAGAGGTCTATCAGGTGTCTTCAAGCTCTCAGAGCTGCAGGTCTGACCATAAGTTCCTCACTGGCTCCTCTGTTTAGAAATAACAAAGTCCTGCACAGCCTGGCACCATACTGGGCAGGACCCCTACGCTGACCTCTGACACTCTCATATACTGTATATTATCTATCTATCTACATGGTGTTGTTAACCCTTTCATGCAATCTACTTTACCGTGCCGTTTCTCCATCACTTTCAGTGCGGTCACTCTCTCACCCATTGATCGCACCCATCGACACCCTGCCTGCAGCAACATGACTCCCATGTGCATATGTCTGTTAGGCCTTGTATCTTGCATGGACTATCTACGAGGTTGCCACACACCATACACAGCCCACTCATGGCTGGTTACACAGGGCGTAGAGGGGTGCAGACAGTACATATCGGGGTACATATCTCTGGGGTGCAGACATTACATATCAGGGGTACACATCTCTGGGGGTGCAGACATTACATATCAGGGGGTACACATCTCTGGGGTGCAGACATTACATATCAGGGGTACACATCTCTGGGGGTGCAGACAGTACATATCGGGGGGTACATATCTCTGGGGGTGCAGACATTACATATCGGGGGTACACATCTCTGGGGTGCAGACATTACATATCGGGGGGTACACATCTCTGGGGTGCAGACATTACATATCAGGGGGTACACATCTCTGGGGTGCAGACATTACATATCGGGGGTACACATCTCTGGGGGTGCAGACAGTACATATCGGGGGTACATACTCTGGGGGTGCAGACAGTACATATCGGGGGTACACATCTCTGGGGGTGCAGGCATTACATATCAGGGGGTACACATCTCTGGGGGTGCAGACATTACATATCAGGGGTACACATCTCTGGGGTGCAGACAGTACATATCAGGGGTACATATCTCTGGGGGTGCAGACAGTACATATCGGGGGGTACATATCTCTGGGGGTGCAGACATTACATATCGGGGGGTACATATCTCTGGGGGTGCAGACAGTACATATCGGGGGGTACATATCTCTGGGGGTGCAGACATTACATATCAGGGGTACACATCTCTGGGGGTGCAGACATTACATATCTGGGGGACACATCTCTGGGGTGCAGACATTACATATCAGGGGGTACATATCTCTGGGGGTGCAGACATTACATATCAGGGGGTACATATCTCTGGGGGTGCAGACATTACATATCGGGGTACACATCTCTGGGGGTGCAGACAGTACATATCGGGGGGTGCATATCTCTGGGGGTGCAGACATTACATATCGGGGGGTACATATCTCTGGGGTGCAGACAGTACATATCGGGGGGTTCATATCTCTGGGGGCAGACATTACATATCGGGGGTACACATCTCTGGGGTGCAGACAGTACATATCGGGGGGTGCATATCTCTGGGGGTGCAGACAGTACATATCGGGGGGTACATATCTCTGGGGGCAGACATTACATATCAGGGGTACATATCTCTGGGGGTGCAGACAGTACATATCTGGGGTACACATCTCTGGGGGTGCAGACAGTACATATCAGGGGTACACATCTCTGGGGGTGCAGACAGTACATATCTGGGGTACACATCTCTGGGGGTGCAGACATTACATATCAGGGGTACACATCTCTGGGGGTGCAGACATTACATATCAGGGTACACATCTCTGGGGGTGCAGACATTACATATCAGGGGTACACATCTCTGGGGGTGCAGACAGTACATATCTGGGGTACACATCTCTGGGGGTGCAGACATTACATATCAGGGGTACACATCTCTGGGGTGCAGACATTACATATCAGGGGTACACATCTCTGGGGTGCAGACAGTACATATCTGGGTACACATCTGGGGTGCAGACATTACATATCAGGGGTACACATCTCTGGGGGTGCAGACATTACATATCAGGGGGTACACATCTCTGGGGGTGCAGACATTACATATCAGGGGGTACACATCTCTGGGGTGCAGACATTACATATCGGGGGTACACATCTCTGGGGGTGCAGACAGTACATATCGGGGGGTACATATCTCTGGGGGTGCAGACAGTACATATCGGGGGTACACATCTCTGGGGGTGCAGGCATTACATATCAGGGGGTACACATCTCTGGGGGTGCAGACATTACATATCAGGGGGTACATATCTCTGGGGGTGCAGACATTACATATCAGGGTACACATCTCTGGGGTGCAGACAGTACATATCAGGGGTACACATCTCTGGGGTGCAGCCCTGTTACTCTGTATATAACGAGACACCATCGATCTACTAATGTGTCATTACAAGAAGCTCACACAATGCTCCTCGTGTCCGGCCTCGATCTCCACAGCTACTGGAAAGCGCTGAGGAAGACCTGAGTCATTGAACTGGTCAGCTAGGCCTATGAGCAGATATGCTACGGCTGGAGTGTCAGCCTTTGAGCCGAGCCACAGAATGAATGACGCCAGTAAATATAATCATTCAATTCTACAATTAGAAACAGCACATCCGCCTGTGGGGACACCCATGGTAATAGGGAGGGGACGAGGACACTGCTCCACAAGGTCCGTGTCCAATGATTGGACTTCCACCTCCCTTGTGGTATAATCAGGGCCGCCACTGAATACTGCATCCCCTTATCCTGCATTTTCAGCATGCACCGGCTCTCAGCAATAAAACCTCTCTCCAGAATGTTTATCTTCATGTAAAACAGCTTCATTTTTACTGTGAAATTTGCATTAAAGATTTACATAACTGAGCAAAAAGTCCCAGGGGTAGAAAACCATAAAGATTTAAACTTTGGTGCAGGAGGGGGGTGAGGGGGGGGGGGGGGTGAGGGAAGGGGGTGAGGAAGGGGGGTGAGGGAAGGGGGTGAGGGGGGGGGGGGGGGTGAGGGAAGGGGGTGAGGAAGGGGGGTGAGGGAAGGGGGTGAGGGGGGGGGTGAGGGAAGGGGGTGGGGGGGGTGAGGGAGGGGTGAGGGGGGATGAGGGGGGTGAGGGAGGGAGGTGAGGGGGGGGGGTGAGGAGGGGTGAGGGAGGGGGGGGGTGAGGGGGGTGAGGGAGGGGGGGGGTGAGGGGGGTGGGGTGGGGAAGATTGCGCTCAGTTAAGGAGAATAACATGAGCATAAATAAAGAGAAGGACCGTCCTGTGCTGCACACTCCTTGATGTCCCTCCATGAGTGGGGATAGCCAGGACACCCCAGGACATTCTCACGTGGCACCCCGGAACCTGACTACAGTGTGAGAATTATTCAGGTGACCGCTCATGGCCGTCGAGATTCAGTCTCTGCTCTTATATGAGAAGGACCTCTGGTTTCAGATCATCCTGAAAACCTGTAATTTCCAACTCTGCAGAGACTTTTTCCAGTCTGTGAATTTGTTTGCCGGGCAGGCTGTTCTGGCCGGATCCGTACTAACGGACAATGCTAACGCCAGTGTGAAGGAAGCCTTGGAGCCCAGTGACTGTTACAGTGTATGTCGGCCCAGAGACCCACTTTGCCCGGTCTGGGTATGTGTCTGGGCCCCAGACTTCGCTGCCATATAGGAGGATTGGGGTGATGACGGTGTCAAGGATTTTAAGCAAGACGGTCACTGGTGCCTTAAGGTGATACAGACGCCTTCTGATGGAATAGAAGGTTTTGCCCGCCTTGTCTTTCAGTGTTTCTATGGCTTTCTTAAAACTCCCTGATATGCTGATTTCTAGGCCCAGGTAGCTGTACCTGCTGGTTTCTGAAAGTGGACAGTTGTTTAGCAGGAAGGGAGGACGCCTGGCTGCTTTCTCTTCTGGAACACCATGATGTTGGTTTTCTTTGGATTGATGGGCAGTGCCCACGTGGTGCTGAATTTCTCCAGGATTTTCAGGTTATCTTGGAGACCTTTGTTAGTTGGTGATGTTGAAGAGGGTTGGACTGAGGCTGCAGCCCTGTCTGACTCCTCGGCTCTGCCGCAAATAAGCCGTTCTCCTCCCATTTACCCACACATCTGTTCTCGGTGCGGGAACTTCTGTTGACATCATATGTTTTTCCTCCTATTACACTTTCAAGAAGTTTCAGGAATAGGCCTGGGTGCCACACTGAGTCACAGGCCTTCTTAAAGTCCACAAAGCAGGCATAGATCTTTTCATGCTTTGTATTGTGGAAATGGCTCTTCATGAGGCTCTGCAGGGTGTAGATGTGGTCCGTGGTGCGGACATGGCTCTTGATGAGGCTCTGCAGGGTGTAAATGTGGTCCGTGGTGCGGACATGGCTCTTGATGAGGCTCTGCAGGGTGTAGATGTGGTCCGTGGTGCGGACATGGCTCTTGATGAGGCTCTGCAGGGTGTAGATGTGGTCCGTGGTGCGGACATGACTCTTCATGAGGCTCTGCAGGGTGTAGATGTGGTCCATGGTGCGGACCAGGCTCTTGATGAGGCTCTGCAGGGTGTACATGTGGTCCGTGGTGCGGACCAGGCTCTTGATGAGGCTCTGCAGGGTGTACATGTGGTCCGTGGTGCTGACATGGCTCTTGATGAGGCTCTGCAGGGTGTAGATGTGGTCCGTGGTCCGGACATGGCTCTTGATGAGGCTCTGCAGGGTGTACATGTGGTCCGTGGTGTGGTTGTCTGGACATGGCTCTTCATGGGGCTCTGCAGGGTGTAGATGTGGTCCGTGGTGCGGACATGGCTCTTGATGAGGCTCTGCAGGGTGTAGATGTGGTCCGTGTGCGGACATGGCTCTTGATGAGGCTCTGCAGGGTGTAGATGTGGTCCGTGGTGCGGACATGGCTCTTGATGAGGCTCTGCAGGGTGTAGATGTGGTCCGTGGTGCGGTGGTTTGGTATGAAGCCTGCTTGGCTTCTGTTGAGGACATTGTACTGGGTGAGGAAGATGAGGATCCTTTTATTCAGGACACTGCTGAGGAGTTTTTCCAGGTTACTGCTGACACATATTCCTCGTTAGTTGGCCGGGTCGTACCTGTCTCCGCTCTTGTGTATGGAGGTGATGATGCCCTGGTTCCAGCTCTGGGAATTAGCTGACACTCAGCACAACATTGAAGAGCTTTACTATTGCGGCCTGAATATCTGGCGGGCTATATATGAGCTTTTTTACCCTTTATCACTAAGATCCTCTCTTGTTATCTCCTGCAGTGTGACCGGTGTGTCCAGAGGGTTTTGGAAATCTTAGATTTTTTCCTCCATATCCACCAGCTTTTTTGTGATTCCTTTTTGTTCTGGGCTTTGGTCTTCCCTCGAGATGTCTTTGTAAAGATCCTTGAAGTACTGGAGCCAGATGTTGCCGTTTTGGATGGGGAGGTTGGTGTTCTTACTGGGTTTTTTCCATGTGCTTCCATAGTTTCCCAGAAGGAGTTGTCCTGGAGAGCTTCTTGGAGTTGGTGGAGCTTGGTTGAGATGTTGCCTTGCTTTTTTTTTTCCTGAGGATGGTTTTATATTGCCTTTGTATGTTGTTGTAGCCTTCCCAGACTGGGGTTGTCTTTTTGAGGTCATTCTTAGCGCCTTCCTTATATCTTTACATCTTCTCCAAAGATGAGAACATTGCCCAGGGCCTGGAAATGGGCGGCTTTCCTCTGTAGGATCTCAAAGCTGTCGGGATTGAAGTATAGAGACTCCTGTGGAGCTATGTATGCTGCACAGAGGTAGATGTCAGCCGAGAGGTGAGGATGGAGCGGCTATCCTTACCCAGATGTGGCTGTCTCCTCTCTTCACTGGTCTGATCTGCTCATGGAGCTCCTCTGTATACCAGAATAATATTCCTCCTGAGCTCTGGCCCAGCTTGATGCTTTTGTTTTTCAGGGCAGGGACAGAGATCTCCCTGTATCCGGTCGGCACCAGGATTTTATTCTCTTCCTTAGTCCATGTTTCTAGGAGGATCTGTATGTCAATGTTTTCCAGTCTTTGGCTAAAGTCTGGGTCATGTATCTGCAACGTGCCGCCCCCCAGGGCCCTACCGCGTCCCAGGTTTATAGGATGCCGAGTGGTGTGATACGGCTCTTAATAGTCTCTGTGTGTCACGGTGCTCCTACCTGGATACAGCCGATCCCAGGCTTAGGCTCTGAAGCAAATAAAGGGGAAATGTTGAGTTAGGGGATGAAGAATAACTTGAGTCCAGACCTTGGTAGTAGCTTTACTTGGGTAAACTTGATTCCAGACAATATTCAGGCTTTCTCTTGGTTCCAGCAGGCTTTGTCATAAACTGGCAGGCAAACTTGGTAACTCTGAGTTCTCTCTTTCTCTGCTGGTCTGACAGGCACGCTTAATAACTCTGCCTTCTTCCTTTTCTCTGCTGTGACAAACTCTGCTTGGGTCTGATTACTGGATTTTCGGTCGGTTCTGGTATCCTTTGATTGGGGTGCCTTGGACTGTTATCCCCCTCCTGACACTCAAGGAAGTAAATTAGATTGGAGTCTGGTGCTCTATAAGCTACTAACCTTTTGTGGCTCCTGCTCCAGCCAAAAAACACTTTCCTCTGGCTGCTATATCTTATGGCAACCGGAGAACACTTTCCTCTGGCTGCTATATCTTTCATGTCTGCTCAACTCCACTATCGAGTCTAAACTGCAACAAACTAGAACTGCCACCCTCCTTCTGGTAGGAAACAGGACTGGTCCACTTCTGCCCAAAGGAGGGAGAATGGATTGGAAAATTCCATTCTGACTAAAGATAGCTCTGCCATATACGCTGCCACCTGCTGGTGATCCAGGCATATTACATGTACAAAACAGTTTCAGAACAAAACTATCAATGCAGAATGTGAAGGACCTGGAAATAAATTCAAAGATGACATTTATGTTAACCATTAGAGATAATGGTAATACCACTCCGGGGTATTACATACCCCCCCCATTTATTTATCTGCTGATCTCATATCATTCTATCTATCTATCTATCTATCTATCTATCTATCTATCTATCTATCTATCTATCTATCTATCTATCTATCTCAATCTCATATCTATCTATCTCATACTTATTGGTGGTGGTCGGTGACCACGACTTCTTTTACTATTTTCAGCCATTCTGACCCATTTTCTATTATTATTTTACGGCCGCTCCGTCATTCCTGTGATCAGACTTTATATTAAGGGGAAAACGTCCTCTGTGTAAATAGAGACATTTTCGTTGTCTGGATATTAGAGAATATTGATGATGTCGGGGCGCCCCTTAAATCCAGAGGGGTCACATTCACACTCATTGACACCACATTACACACACCATAGACTTCCGTAAAGTGGCGGTAAATCTCCCAGCGCTCAGTAATGGCCGCTCTGAGTGGAATAGCTGTCTTGTGGAATAATGGATTATTATCCGTGAGATGTCCGGCAATAAGAGCCTCTATAAATCCTCCTGTCAAGAACTCCTGACGACACAATACATGATAACAGGGCGGTGAGGGGGAATGTACTGGAAGGAAAAGCCATGACGGTGAGATAAGTAAGTGACCCCCAAACACAAGGGCCCCTCTGCCAGAGAAAGAAACAAGTGGGGAGGGGGAGGTGTTATATAAGAATTATAGATGCAGCTCTGTATGTGACTGGAGTATAAAAATTATAAATGCAGCTCTGTAAATGACTGGAGTATAAGAATTATAAATGCAGCTCTGTATGTGACTGGAGTATAAGAATTATAAATGTAGCTCTGTAAGTGACTGGAGTATAAGAATTATAAATGCAGCTCTGTATGTGACTGGAATATAAGAATTAAAAATGCAGCTCTGTATGTGACTGGAGTATAAGAATATAAATGCAGCTCTGTAAATGACTGGAGTATAAGAATTATAAATGCAGCTCTGTATGTGACTGGGGTATAAGAATTATAAATGCAGCTCTGTATGTGACTGGAGTATAAGAATTAAAAATGCAGCTCTGTATGTGACTGGAGTATAAGAATTATAAATGCAGCTCTGTAAGTGACTGGGGTATAAGAATTAGAAATGCAGCTCTGTATGTGACTGGAGTATAAGAATTAGAAATGCAGCTCTGTAAGTGACTGGGGTATAAAATTATAAATGCAGCTCTGTATGTGACTGGAGTATATAACATGCTGTAACCCAATATTCTTGCTATTATTTTCATAAATGATGGGAATCCCTCACCATGATGATATATTTGAGGCATTCCTGGTCTGGCGATTCTGACGCCGGGATTGACACCATATTTATCCGAAGGCACAACCTCTTAATAGAGGCTCCTGTTCACGGCGGCAGCTGTTTTACCGGCGGTGCAGGTGTAACTGAACGGACATACGGATGCGGACAGCACACGGTGTGCTATCCGCATCTTTTGCGGCCCCATTAAAGTGAATGGGTCCTCATCTGATCCGCAAAAAATGCAGATCGGATGCGGACAAAAAACGCGGTTGTGTGCATGATCCCTAAATCTGGCAGACCGCAGCCCGTCTAGAAGTCGGATGTAAATGTGCACCATGTCGTTTCTGTTGTCTCTCAACCAATGGTAGATTATAATAGGGGTGTTTGGGTCGGCAGCCGCGGGCACGGCATCGCTGGGGGGCCCAACGCCGACCAAAATGCCCACATACTTCCGCGGGTAATGGAGAGCATAGTCCCTGCCCAGCCGATCACTAATAGGCCTGAAGCCTATGCGGTAGTAAAATCCCGGAGCAGGCGGGCGTTATGACGTCATCGCGCGCCTGTGTCGGGACGCAGCACAGTGACGTGTGCGCGCCTGCCTACCATATACGAGCGAGCCCCAGGAGTCTGGGACACAGGTAAGTATTAGCTTTTATTTTTTTATGTGTCTGCCAACTTTGGGGGACATTACTGGGGGGCACATGAGGATATTACTGAAGGAACAGCGGGGGCCAATTGCTACATGGGGAGCAAACTACTACATGGGGGCAGTGTGGGGGAAAATTACTACTGTGGGGGCAGTGTGGGGGAAAATTACTACTGTGGGGGCAGTGTGGGGGAAAATTACTACTGTGGGGCAGTGTGGGGGAAAATTACTACTGTGGGGGCAGTGTGGGGAAAATTACTACTGTAGGGGCAGTGTGGGGGAAAATTACTACTGTGGGGGCAGTGTGGGGGAAAATTACTACTGTGGGGGCAGTGTGGGGACAATTACTACTGTGGGGGCAGTGTGGGGGACAATTACTAATGTGGGGGCAGTGTGGGGGGAAATTACTACTGTAGGGGCAGTGTGGGGGACAATTACTACTGTGGGGGCAGTGTGGGGGACAATTACTAATGTGGGGGCAGTGTGGGGGACAATTACTACTGTGGGGGCAGTGTGGGGGACAATTACTAATGTGGGGGCAGTGTGGGGGACAATTACTACTGTGGGGGCAGTGTGGGGGACAATTACTACTGTGGGGCAGTGTTGGGACAATTACTACTGTAGGGGCAGTGTGGAGGACACACTGTTATGGGGGCAGTGTGGGGGACAATTACTACTGTGGGGGCAGTGTGGGGGACAATTACTACTGTGGGGGCAGTGTGGGGGAGAATTAATACTGTGGGGGATAATTACTAGTGTGGGGGGAAATTACTGTGTAGGGGCAGTGTGGGGGACAATTACTACTGTGGGGGCAGTGTGGGGGACAATTATTACTGTGGGGGCAGTGTGGGGGAAAATTACTGTGTGGGGACAGTGTGGGGGACAATTACTACTGTGGGGGCAGTGTGGGGACAATTACTACTGTGGGGGCAGTGTGGGGGACAATTACTACTGTGGGGGCAGTGTGGGGGACAATTACTACTGTGGGGGATAATTACTAGTGTGGGGGGAAATTACTGTGTGGGGGCAGTGTGGGGGACAATTACTACTGTAGGGGCAGTGTGGGGGACAATTACTACTGTGGGGGCAGTGTGGGGGACAATTACTACTGTGGGGGCAGTGTGGGGGACAATTACTACTATATGAGTGAAATGGGGGACGTTATTAGGGGACATTATTTTTGGGGGACACTGTAAAGGGATTATTACCTGGAGCACAATATAGGGTGTTATTATTACTGGGGGTCTCTAGGGGACATTATAGCTGCTGTGGACACTATAGGGACCTTTGGAGTGATTTATCAAACTGGTGTAAAGTAGATCTGGCTTAGTTGCCCGTAGCAACAGATTCCACCTTTCATTTTTGACAGCTCCTTTGGAAAATGAAAGCTGGAATCTGATTGGCTGCTGTGGGCACCTAAGCCAGTTCTACTTTACACCAGTTTGATAAATGACCCCAATTATGAGAAATCTAACGTGTCTGTGTAACAAACTCTGTAGAGACGAGCGGCTGAAAGAATTAGTCATGGCGGTCTGGGTCAGATGGAGGAGAAGAGGAAAGAGAAGATCTACATGACAGGAGGAGACGTCCCTGGATGTAACAGGTATGTGGCGCTATAATCCCCTATATGTAGAGCGGGCTCAGTACTGTCACCTGCGTCTCATCTTCTCCTCCAAGTCTTTTTTATCATAATCGTATTATTTTAAATTTGGCAACTAAAAAATTTAATTTGGCTCCTAAACTTTTCAGTTTAGGAGCCAATGGCTCCTGGGTATTTTTGCAGTCCTATGTAACACTACAGATAACATAAGGTAAAAGGGTTTATATATTGATAGCCTATCCTCAGGAGAGGTCCTCAATGTGAGATGGCACCCCCGCCAATCCGCCGTATGAGGAGACCGCCATGTCCCAGTGAGCGCTGTCCATTTGATAGCCCTGCGCTTGATACTGCAATCACTCGGATGGAACTGAGGCCACGTGAACGATGAATGTGATGTCACGTGGCCTAGGAAGAGACTGTGACGCTCACGAAGCACCGCAGCCTCTCCATACAGACCGCGGCCGCCAGACATCATCAATAGGCTCTTGTTGCAGGTGTGGGCTCAGCGGCCACTTGTCTGACACTTGAGGAACGGTTACGGCGGAGACCCGCGGACTGCGTTATGTAAGCAGGAGACAGAGGAGCGCTGCTGAGGCTCAAAACGGGCCACTTCAGAGCTATTTTTCTAATAGAAATGTACGATTTCAGTAATTGAAGTATATTACAAAAATGGTCGGTATCACTGCCCCTACACATTACACAAATAAAAAAAAGAAAGACCGTAACACTTTAGGCTACTTTCACACCAGCGTTTTTCTTAGTTTTTTTCCGTCACAGGGGCTCAATACAGAAAAAAAACGGATCAGTTTTATCCTAATGCATTCTGAATGGAGATGCATCAGGATGTCTTCAGTTCGCTCCCGCAGCACGCAGTATTTTTCTCTCCGGCCCAAAATCCTGAACACTCGCCAGAATGCCGGATCGGGCATTAATTCCCATTGAAATGCATTAGTGTCGGATTGACGGATCCATTCTTGCGCAGACCTTTAAATCTGTGAAAAACATAAATGCCGGATCCGTTTTTCCGGATGACACTGGTGAGACGGATCCGGTATTTCAATGCATTTGTCAGATGGATCAAATCCAGATCCGTCTGACAAATGCCGACCGTTTGCGTCCGCATTGCCGGATTCCGTCGCTGGAACTGCCTGCCGGAATCCTCTGCCGCGAGTGTCATAGCACCCTAAAGGTCCATTCACACGTCCGCTTGTGTTTTGCAGATCTTCAAATTGCGGATCCGCAAAACACGGACACCGACAATGTGCGTTCCGTATTTTGCGAACCGCACATTGCCGGCACTCTCATAAAAAATGTATTTTCTTGTCCTCAATAGGACATGTTCAATTTATTTGCGGAACAGAATGCGAATCCGCAAATGTGAATGTGGACAGCATGGTTCCTCTCCCTTCCATGAGCCATGATCTCCTCCATCCGCTGTCCATGGTGCTGAAGTCCCCCAGTCTGAGTCCCTTGTAATATGGCAGGACGGCCAACCTGCGGCTCTCCGGCTGTTGCAAAACTACAACTCCCAGCATGCCTAGACTGTCTACAACTATCAGCCTACAGCAGGGCATGATGGGAATTGTAGTTTTACAACAGCTGGAGAGCTGCAGGTTGGTTTACCCCCCAGTGCCCGGCCAGACTGCCCCATTATGGCAGACATTCTGCCTGACCCTTCACTGTCTATGGGTGGTTTCAGGACACTTTACTCCATGTTAGGGGGGCATTTGCTTACTTTTATACTTTTTTACCTGTCCAGGGTCATCTATTTCCATATCCTGCACTGTTCCGAAGTTACAAAATGTGTTGTACACCACTCACATCCAGAGCTGTATTCATAATACTGCTTGCGTGCCCACATGCAAATGATGAAATGTTGTCGAACAGCGAAGCATTAATGTCCTGGACGGATGAAGAGCTAAATGCATTAAGCATCCACTAAACCCTCGCAATTACAGGTGTTTTAGAAGTGCGGCGGCCATTGAAGCCTGCGCTGAGCACACTTTCTCTACAGATACAATTGGCCCATTATAAACTCAAGCATCAACCTGGACACCAATTTACCTATTAATAGCCTGGACCATTATACAGCCAATTCCCCCCGAACCAAGGTCTCCCGTAGGAGGAGTGACGACGCGCCCTGGATGCAGCCATGACAGAAGTATGATTCAGCCACGGTGTCCTCTACTAATGCAGCGAAGGTGGCTGAGACAATTATTCCAGTCTTTACTGCAGAGCAAGTACATGGAAATACAGGAATCAGCAGTATCACCCTCATCATCCTCATCTGTCACGTCTATAAAGAGTGTCTTGTTACCCCCTCCCTCTGCACTAAGCTCTGCTATGCGTGTGGTCGTGATTAGGAAAGCAGAGAGGGGGCACTAACTGCACCCGATAAACAATGTCTCTTTATGAGGCGGAGGAATATTCGGAGGCTCATGACTCCATAACTCTGCTCCTCAGTGATATCGGCTGCACAATCCGCGCTCCCAGAAAATCAATGTACAGAGGTTAATGATGGCGGCACCTAAACATCAGTAATAGAACCAATTACCCATGGAGATGGATTCCGGATTCCTGCACTCGGCAGCTCTTCACATTCCTCATGCTTCCCTATAACAGCAGTCTGGATGTGTAGTCTGGAGCGCCCCCTATAACAGCAGTCTGGATGTGTAGTCTGGAGCGCCCCCTATAACAGCAGTCTGGATGTGTAGTCTGGAGCGCCCCCTATAACAGCAGTCTGGATATAGTCTGGAGCGCCCCCTATAACAGCAGTCTGGATATATAGTCTGGAGCGCCCCCTATAACAGCAATCTGGATGTGTATCTGGAGCGCCCGCCCCCTATAACAGCAATCTGGATGTGTAGTCTGGAGCGCCCCCTATAACAGCAGTCTGGATATATAGTCTGGAGCGCCCCCTATAACAGCAGTCTGGATGTTAGTCTGGAGCCCCCCTATAACAGCAGTCTGGATATATAGTCTGGAGCGCCCCCTATAACAGCAATCTGGATGTGTAGTCTGGAGCGCCCCCTATAACAGCAATCTGGATGTGTATCTGGAGCGCCCCCTATAACAGCAATCTGGATGTGTAGTCTGGAGCGCCCCCTATAACAGCAGTCTGGATATATAGTCTGGAGCGCCCCCTATAACAGCAGTCTGGATATATAGTCTGGAGCGCCCCCTATAACAGCATTTGGATGTGTAGTCTGGAGCCCCCCTATAACAGCAGTTTGGATGTGTAGTCTGGAGCCCCCCTATAACAGCAGTTTGGATGTGTAGTCTGGAGCGCCCCCTATAACAGCAGTCTGGATGTGTAGTCTGGAGCGCCCCTATAACAGCAGTCTGGATTGTGTAGTCTGGAGCCCCCCTATAACAGCAGTCTGGATATATAGTCTGGAGTGCCCCCTATAACAGCAGTCTGGATGTGTAGTCTGGAGCGCCCCCTATAACAGCAGTCTGGATGAATAGTCTGGAGCGCCCCCTATAACAGCAGTCTGGATGTGTAGTCTGGAGCGCCCCCTATAACAGCAGTCTGGATATATAGTCTGGAGCGCCCCCTATAACAGCAATCTGGATGTGTAGTCTGGAGCGCCCCCTATAACAGCAATCTGGATGTGTAGTCTGGAGCGCCCCCTATAACAGCAGTCTGGATATATAGTCTGGAGCGCCCCCTATAACAGCAGTCTGGATGTGTAGTCTGGAGCCCCCTATAACAGCAGTCTGGATATATAGTCTGGAGCGCCCCCCTATAACAGCAATCTGGATGTGTAGTCTGGAGCGCCCCCTATAACAGCAATCTGGATGTGTAGTCTGGAGCGCCCCCTATAACAGCAATCTGGATGTGTAGTCTGGAGCGCCCCCTATAACAGCAGTCTGGATATATAGTCTGGAGCGCCCCCTATAACAGCAGTCTGGATATATAGTCTGGAGCGCCCCCTATAACAGCAGTTTGGATGTGTAGTCTGGAGCCCCCCTATAACAGCAGTTTGGATGTGTAGTCTGGAGCCCCCCTATAACAGCAGTTTGGATGTGTAGTCTGGAGCGCCCCCTATAACAGCAGTCTGGATGTGTAGTCTGGAGCGCCCCCTATAACAGCAGTCTGGATATATACAGGGAGTGCAGAATTATTAGGCAAGTTGTATTTTTGAGGATTAATTTTATTATTGAACACAACCATGTTCTCAATGAACCCAAAAAACTCATTAATATCAAAGCTGAATATTTTTGGAAGTAGTTTTTACTTTGTTTTTAGTTTTAGCTATTTTAGGGGATATCTGTGTGTGCAGGTGACTATTACTGTGCATAATTATTAGGCAACTTAACAAAAAACAAATATATACCCATTTCAATTATTTATTTTTACCAGTGAAACCAATATAACATCTCAACATTCACAAATATACATTTCTGACATTCAAAAACAAAACAAAAACAAATCAGTGACCAATATAGCCACCTTTCTTTGCAAGGACACTCAAAAGCCTGCCATCCATGGATTCTGTCAGTGTTTTGATCTGTTCACCATCAACATTGCGTGCAGCAGCAACCACAGCCTCCCAGACACTGTTCAGAGAGGTGTACTGTTTTCCCTCCTTGTAAATCTCACATTTGATGATGGACCACAGGTTCTCAATGGGGTTCAGATCAGGTGAACAAGGAGGCCATGTCATTAGATTTTCTTCTTTTATACCCTTTCTTGCCAGCCACGCTGTGGAGTACTTGGACACGTGTGATGGAGCATTGACCTGCATGAAAATCATGTTTTTCTTGAAGGATGCAGACTTCTCCTGTACCACTGCTTGAAGAAGGTGTCTTCCAGAAACTGGCAGTAGGACTGGGAGTTGAGCTTGACTCCATCCTCAACCCGAAAAGGCCCCACAAGCTCATCTTTGATGATACCAGCCCAAACCAGTACTCCACCTCCACCTTGCTGGCGTCTGAGTCGGACTGGAGCTCTCTGCCCTTTACCAATCCAGCCACGGGCCCATCCATCTGCCCATCAAGACTCACTCTCATTTCATCAGTCCATAAAACCTTAGAAAAATCAGTCTTGAGATATTTCTTGTCCCAGTCTTGACGTTTCAGCTTGTGTCTTGTTCAGTGGTGGTCGTCTTTCAGCCTTTCTTACCTTGGTCATGTCTCTGAGTATTGCACACCTTGTGCTTTTGGGCACTCCAGTGATGTTGCAGCTCTGAAATATGGCCAAACTGGTGGCAAGTGGCATCTTGGCAGCTGCACGCTTGACTTTTCTCAGTTCATGGGCAGTTATTTTGCGCCTTGGTTTTTCCACACGCTTCTTGCGACCCTGTTGACTATTTTGAATGAAACGCTTGATTGTTCCATGATCACGCTTCAGAAGCTTTGCAATTTTAAGAGTGCTGCATCCCTCTGCAAGATATCTCACTATTTTTGACTTTTCTGAGCCTGTCAAGTCCTTCTTTTGACCCATTTTGCCAAAGGAAAGAAGTTGCCTAATAATTATGCACACCTAATATAGGGTGTTGATGTCATTAGACCACACCCCTTATCATTACAGAGATGCACATCACCTAATATGCTTAATTGGTAGTAGGCTTTCGAGCCTATACAGCTTGGAGTAAGACAACATGCATAAAGAGGATGATGTGGTCAAAGTACTCATTTGCCTAATAATTCTGCACTCCCTGTAGTCTGGAGTGCCCCCTATAACAGCAGTCTGGATGTGTAGTCTGGAGCGCCCCCTATAACTGCAGTCTGGATGAATCTGGAGCGCCCCCTATAACAGCAGTCTGGATGTAGTCTGGAGCGCCCCCTATAACAGCAGGCTGGATATATAGTCTGGAGCGCCCCCTATAACAGCAGTCTGGATGTGTAGTCTGGAGCGGCCCCTATAACAGCAGTCTGGACGTGTAGTCTGGAGCGCCCCCTATAACAGCAGTTTGGATATATAATCTGGAGCGCCCCCTATAACAGCAGTCTGGATGTGTAGTCTGGAGCGCCCCCATAACAGCAATCTGGATGTGTAGTCTGGGGTGCCCACTATAACAGCAGTCTGGATGTGTAGTCTGGAGCGCCCCCTATAACAGCAGTCTGGATGTATAGTCTGGAGCGCCCCCTATAACAGCAGTCTGGATGTGTAGTCTGGAGCGCCCCCTATAACAGCTGTCTGGATATGTAGTCTGGAGCGCCCCCTATAACAGCTGTCTGGATATGTAGTCTGGAGCGCCCCCTATAACAGCAGTCTGGATATGTAGTCTGGAGCGCACCCTATAACAGCAATCTGGATGTGTAGTCTGGAGCGCCCCCTATAACAGCAATCTGGATGTGTAGTCTGGAGCGCCCCCTATAACAGCAGTCTGGATGTGTAGTCTGGAGCGCCCCCTATAACAGCAGTTTGGATGTGTAGTCTGGAGCGCCCCCTATAACAGCAGTCTGGTTGTGTAGTCTGGAGCCCCCCTATAACAGCAGTCTGGATTGTAGTCTGGAGCGCCCCCTATAACAGCAGTCTGGATGTATAGTCTGGAGCGGCCCCTATAACAGCAGTCTGGACGTGTAGTCTGGAGCGCCCCCTATAACAGCAGTTTGGATATATAATCTGGAGCGCCCCCTATAACAGCAGTCTGGATGTGTAGTCTGGAGCGCCCTTTATAACAGCAGTCTGGATGTGTAGTCTGGGGCCCCCTATAACAGCAGGCTGGATATAGTCTGGAGCGCCCCCTATAACAGCAGTCTGGATGTGTAGTCTGGAGCGCCCCCTATAACAGCAGTCTGGATGTGTAGTCTGGAGAGGCCCCTATAACAGCAGTCTGGACGTGTAGTCTGGAGCGCCCCTAGATGTGTAGTCTGGAGCGCCCCCTATAACAGCAGTCTGGATGTGTAGTCTGGGGTGCCCCCTATAACAGCAGTCTGGATGTGTAGTCTGGAGCGCCCCCTATAACAGCAGTCTGGAAGTGTAGTCTAGAGTGCCCCTTATAACAGCTGTCTGGATATGTAGTCTGGTGGAGCCCCCCTATAACAGCAGTCTGGATGTGTAGTCTGGAGTGCCCCCTATAACAGCAGTCTGGATGTGTAGTCTGGGGTGCCCACTATAACAGCAGTCTGGATGTGTAGTCTGGAGCGCCCCCTATAACAGCAGTCTGGATGTGTAGTCTGGAGCGCCCCCTATAACAGCTGTCTGGATATGTAGTCTGGAGCGCCCCCTATAACAGCAGTCTGGATGTGTAGTCTGGAGTGCCCCCTATAACAGCAGTCTGGATGTGTAGTCTGGAGCGCACCCTATAACAGCAATCTGGATGTGTAGTCTGGAGCGCCCCCTATAACAGCAATCTGGATGTGTAGTCTGGAGCGCCCCCTATAACAGCAGTCTGGATGTGTAGTCTGGAGCGCCCCCTATAACAGCAGTTTGGATGTGTAGTCTGGAGCGCCCCCTATAACAGCAGTCTGGATGTATAGTCTGGAGCGCCCCCTATAACAGCAGTCTGGATGTGTAGTCTGGAGCGCCCCCTATAACAGCAGTCTGAAATGCCCCCTATAACAGCAGTCTGGATGTGTAGTCTGGAGCGCCCCCTATAACAGCAGTCTGGAATGCCCCCTACAACAGCAGTCTGGATGTGTAGTCTGGAGCGCCCCCTATAACAGCAGTCTGGATGTGTAGTCTGGAGCGCCCCCTATAACAGCAGTCTGTGTAGTCTGGAGCGCCCCCTATAACAGCAGTCTGGATGTGTAGTCTGGAGCGCCCCCTATAACAGCTGTCTGGATGTGTAGTCTGGAGCGCCCCCTATAACAGCAGTCTGGACGTGTAGTCTGGAGCGCCCCCTATAACAGCAGTCTGGATGTGTAGTCTGGAGCGCCCTCTATAACAGCAGTTTGGATGTGTAGTCTGGAGCGCCCTCTATAACAGCAGTCTGGATGTGTAGTCTGGAGCCCCCCCTATAACAGCAGTCTGGATGTGTAGTCTGGAGCGCCCCCTATAACAGCAGTTTGGATGTGTAGTCTGGAGCGCCCCCTATAACAGCAGTCTGGAATGCCCCCTATAACAGCAGTCTGGATGTGTAGTCTGGCGCCCCCTATAACAGCAGTCTGGAGCGCCCCCTATAACAGCAGTCTGGATGTGTAGTCTAGAGCGCCCCCTATAACAGCTGTCTGGATATGTAGTCTGGAGCGCACCCTATAACAGCAGTCTGGATATGTAGTCTGGAGCGCCCCCTATAACAGCAGTCTGGATGTGTAGTCTGGAGCGCCCCCTATAACAGCAGTCTGGATGTGTAGTCTGGAGCGCCCTCTATAACAGCAGTCTGGATGTATAGTCTGGAGCGCCCCCTATAACAGCAATCTGGATGTGTAGTCTGGAGCGCCCCCTATAACAGCAGTCTGGAATGCCCCCTATAACAGCAGTCTGGATGTGTAGTCTGGAGCGCCCCCTATAAGAGCCGTCTGGAATGCCCCCTATAACAGCAGTCTGGATGTGTAGTCTGGAGCGCCCCCTATAACAGCAGTCTGGATGTGTAGTCTGGAGCGCCCCCTATAACAGCAGTCTGTTTGTGTAGTCTGGAGCGCCCCCTATAACAGCAGTCTGGATGTGTAGTCTGGAGCGCCCCCTATAACAGCTGTCTGGATGTGTAGTCTGGAGTGCCCCCTATAACAGCAGTCTGGATGTGTAGTCTGGAGCGCCCCCTATAACAGCAGTCTGGACGTGTAGTCTGGAGCACCCCCTATAACAGCAGTCTGGATGTGTAGTCTGGAGCGCCCCCTATAACAGCAGTTTGGATGTGTAGTCTGGAGCGCCCCCTATAACAGCAGTCTGGAATGCCCCCTATAACAGCAGTCTGGATGTGTAGTCTGGAGCGCCCCCTATAACAGCAGTCTGGAGCGCCCCCTATAACAGCAGTCTGGATGTGTAGTCTGGAGCGCCCCCTATAACAGCAGTCTGGATGTGTAGTCTGGAGCGCACCCTATAACAGCAGTCTGGATATGTAGTCTGGAGCGCCCCCTATAACAGCAGTCTGGATGTGTAGTCTGGAGCGCCCCCTATAACAGCAATCTGGATGTGTAGTCTGGAGCGCCCCCTATAACAGCAGTCTGTTTGTGTAGTCTGGAGCGCACCCTATAACAGCAGTTTGGATGTGTAGTCTGGAGCACCCTCTATAACAGCAGTCTGGATGTATAGTCTGGAGCGCCCCCTATAACAGCAATCTGGATGTGTAGTCTGGAGCGCCCCCTATAACAGCAGTTTGGATGTGTAGTCTGGAGCGCCCCCTATAGCAGCAATCTGGATGTGTAGTCTGGAGCGCCCCCTATAACAGCAGTCTGGATGTGTAGTCTGGAGCGCCCCCTATAACAGCAGTCTGGATGTGTAATCTGGAGCGCCCCCTATAACAGCAATCTGGATGTGTAGTCTGGAGCGCCCCCTATAACAGCAGTCTGGAATGCCCCCTATAACAGCAGTCTGGATGTGTAGTCTGGAGCGCCCCTATAACAGCAGTTTGGAATGCCCCCTATAACAGCAGTCTGGATGTGTAGTCTGGAGCGCCCCCTATAACAGCAGTCTGTATGTGTAGTCTGGAGCGCCCCCTATAACAGCAGTCTGGATGTGTAGTCTGAAGCGCCCCCTATAACAGCTGTCTGGATGTATAGTCTGGAGCGCCTCCTATAACAGCAGTCTGGACGTGTAGTCTGGAGCGCCGCCTATAACAGCAGTCTGGATGTGTAGTCTGGAGCGCCCCCTATAACAGCAGTTTGGATGTGTAGTCTGGAGCGCCCCCTATAACAGCAGTCTGGAGCGCCCCCTGTAACAGCAGTCTGGATGTGTAGTCTGGAGCGCCCCCTATAACAGCAGTCTGGAGCGCCCCCTATAACAGCAGTCTGGATGTGTAGTCTGGAGCGCCCCCTATAACAGCAGTCTGGAACGCCCCCTATAACAGCAGTCTGGATGTGTAGTCTGGAGCGCCCCCTATAACAGCAGTCTGGATGTGTAGTCTGGAGCGCCCCCTATAACAGCAGTCTGGATGTGTAGTCTGGAGCGCCCCCTATAACAGCAGTCTGTTTGCGTAGTCTGGAGCGCCACCTATAACAGCAGTCTGGATGTGTAGTCTGGAGCGCCCCCTATAACAGCAGTCTGGATGTGTAGTCTGGAGCGCCCTCTATTACAGCAGTCTGGACGTGTAGTCTGGAGCGCCCCCTATAACAGCAGTCTGGATGTGTAGTCTGGAGCGCCCCCTATAACAGCAGTCTGGATGTGTAGTCTGGAGCGCCCCCTATAACAGCAGTCTGGATGTGTAGTCTGGAGCGCCCCCTATAACAGCAGTCTGGATGTGTAGTCTGGAGCGCCCCCTATAACAGCAGTTTGGATGTGTAGTCTGGAGCGCCCCCTAGAACAGCAATCTGGATGTGTAGTCTGGAGCGCCCCCTATAACAGCAGTCTGGAATGCCCCCTATAACAGCAGTCTGGATGTGTAGTCTGGAGCGCCCTCTATAACAGCAGTCTGGACGTGTAGTCTGGAGCGCCCCCTATAACAGCAGTCTGGATGTGTAGTCTGGAGCGCCCCCTATAACAGCAGTCTGGATGTGTAGTCTGGAGCGCCCCCTATAACAGCAGTCTGGATGTGTAGTCTGGAGCGCCCCCTATAACAGCAGTCTGGAATGCCCCCTATAACAGCAGTCTGGACGTGTAGTCTGGAGCATCCCCTATAACAGCAGTCTGGATGTGTAGTCTGGAGCGCCCCCTATAACAGCAGTCTGGATGTGTAGTCTGGAGCGCCCCCTATAACAGCCGTCTGGATGTGTAGTCTGGAGCGCCCCCTATAAGAGCCGTCTGGATGTGTAGTCTGGAGCGCCCCCTATAACTGCAGTCTGGAGCCCCCCTATAACAGCAGTCTGGATGTGTAGTCTGGAGCGCCCCCTATAACTGCAGTCTGGAGCGCCCCCTATAACTGCAGTCTGGAGCCCCCCTATAACAGCAGTCTGGATGTGTAGTCTGGAACGCTCCATTGGTCCCTGGGAGAGACTCGTTGCGGCCCCTCTAGGCAAGGGGACATTGTGTTACGGAACGACTGGAGCGGAGTTTATTCTCATTAGACCCGAAGATTAATTTGAGCAGCAGATTGTTTGGAATTATTTTCTATTTGTCTACGAAAAACCAATTCCCGTAAATGATGTGTCAGCGATGGCGAGAGGACGAGGACACGTGAGTATGTAAACTGGGACTCCGAACTTATTAACCCTGTAGGGGAGTGGTAGTGCACAGTAGAGGGCACACCCCATCACCCGACTCCACCACGTCTGCCCTTACTGCTTTGCCATTAGGAACTTTTCATTTTTTGTTCTGTGACATCCTCTGGAGTTCAGTGTTAGGAGGAATAATTTTTGTTACCCAATCTCCTGCGCTGATACATTGTAACAACTGAAAGCATCCTCGGAAGGGGACAATAAGTGGACATCCCAGAGATGCAGGAGCTGGATGCAGGGTGTAATGAGGGAAAATGGTAGTTCTCATCCATTGCCTTTAAGAAGATCTGTCTTAAAGGGATTGTCAGATTGTATTGGGCATCTGCCCCATTCCAATGTGCTCATTCTGATAATTAGTGAAGATTAATGTGACTTCGATGACGTGTCACCCTATATACTGTAGAGCAGCGGCCCCCAACCGCCGGCCGCGGCCCTGGAAGATTGTTTGCCGGGCTGCGACTATACAGAGGAGCAGAGACGCCAGGCGCATGCGCGCCCGACGCGCACATCACACAATGAAGAGAGTGGGCGGATGAGGGGAGGCACTGTGGTCACTGTGCCACCAATGATAATTAACCAGAGGACCTTTCATGGGTCCGGATTTTATTAACTAAGTAGCAGTGTAATCCTGGGGCTCCAATCTGTTACCATGGCAGCCAGGACGCTCCTGAAGCCCTGTCTGCCATGGTAACCTCCCTGCTGCTGTGTACTATGCACAGGGCAGCAGGGAGAGTGGGAAGTCCTAGTCACCCAGATCTATCAGGGGGAATAGGACAAAGGATGAAAAGATCCCCTAAGGAGGGAAATAGTTATTACATAAAAAATAAAAGAAAAACACCAAAATATTAAGTATAAATCACCCTCTTTCCAAATTCTACATATAAAATATGCAAACAATAAATAAATAAACATATTACATATCGCCACGTCTAATAAGTCCAAACTATTAAAATATTGGTGAGCGCCGTAACTGAAAAAAACAAACCCTAAGCCCCGAGGGTTTTGTTAGAGAGATTATATTTTTTCTGTGCTTTTTGAGGTGGTGGGGGGTGGGGATATAAAATACTGTATAAAATACTGTGCAAGTTTTGCAACATGAATATAGAGAAAAAAATTTAGGCAGCTTTTCGTTTTTTATATTCATTGGTATTCATTGTATCATTATTTAGAGGATTTGTACTATTCATTCATATTCCATTTAGATTTTTTTTTTACATAAACGGCATAACCATTTTTAGGGTAGGTCTTCAGCTGACATTGCTTTTTTATTACATCTTTAGGCCTCATGCACACGACCGTTGTTGTGTTCCGTTCCGCAAAATGGGGTTCCGTTGTTCCGTCATCCGTTTCCGTTTTTTTTCCGTGTGTCTTCCTTTATTTTTGGAGGATCACCAGACATAAAGGCAGTGGCGTACCTACCATATAGGCAGACCACGCAGCTGCTATGGGGCCCGTGAGAAAGAGGGGCCCGAAGTGGAGGAGAGGCCCCGCCCCCTAATTGCTCCTGTTTATCTTTTTAAAGCTAAAGGACCTTTGATGATGTCATCAGAGGTCCTGTAAGGGAACTGCACAGTGTAAAGTGTAGTTCCCAGGTTAGAACAGTGCATCTGCCGGGACCTGTGATGACATCATCTTCAACATCACAGGTCCTGCAGAATCTAGCAAAGGAACTGCACCAAAAATGGTGTAGTTCCTAGGTTCCAAAGGTACATCTGCCAGGACCTGTGATGACATCATCACAGGTCCTTCAACCCCTAACATCAAGTATTAGAAGTTCACAAGCAGCTCTGCATGGATCAATGCAGACTGGAATGGAGTGGTAAGAGGAGGTCCTCCACTTTTCATCATTTACCCCCCCCCCCCTCCATGCCCTGTTTTTACTCATTGCTCACTCATGTATAATACTTCAGACAGTTACAGTGACCACTCCCTCATGTACCTCACACACACAGTGACTATAATGTATAATTGACCACATATTTCTGTAAACACTGCATCTACAGTATTATACCTTGTATGTGTCACATCAATACACTGCTGTGTGTGTAATATATGTATATAGATACACACACATACATGCACACACATTGCATATATTACACAGTATTATACATGCAATATGTACAGATATAGTATATACAGCAGTGTACTGATATGTGAGGTACGGGGTATAATATATGCAGTGTGTACAGATATATAGTATATACCGCAGTGCACTGATATGTGAGGTACGAGGTATAATAGATGCAGTGTGTACAGATATATAGTATATACAGCGGTGTACTGATATGTGAGGTACGAGGTATAATAGATGCAGTGTGTACAGATATATAGTATATACAGCAGTGTACTGATATGTGAGGTACGAGGTATAATAGATGCAGTGTGTACAGATATATAGTATATACAGCGGTGTACTGATATGTGAGGTACGAGGTATAATAGATGCAGTGTGTACAGATATATAGTATATACAGCAGTGTACTGATATGTGAGGTACAAGGTATAATAGATGCAGTGTGTACAGATATATAGTATATACAGCAGTGTACTGATATGTGAGGTACGAGGTATAATAGATGCAGTGTGTACAGATATATAGTATATACAGCAGTGTACTGATATGTGAGGTACGAGGTATAATAGATGCAGTGTATACAGATATATAGTATATACAGCAGTGTACTGATATGTGAGGTACGAGGTATAATAGATGCAGTGTGTACAGATATATAGTATATACCGCAGTGCACTAATATGTGAGGTACGAGGTATAATAGATGCAGTGTGTACAGGTATATAGTAAATACAGCAGTGTATTGACATGTGAGGTACGAGGTATAATGCAGTGTGTACAGATATATATAGTATATACAGCGTGTACTGATATGTGAGGTACGAGGTATAATAGATGCAGTGTGTACAGATATATAGTATATACAGCAGTGTACTGATATGTGAGGTACGGGGTATAATAGATGCAGTGTGTACAGATATATAGTATATACAGCAGTGTACTGATATGTGAGGTACGAGGTATAATAGATGCAGTGTGTACAGATATATAGTATATACAGCAGTGTACAGATATCAGTACACTTCTGTATATACTATATGTGAGGTACGAGGTATAATAGATGCAGTGTGTACAGATATATAGTATATACAGCAGTGTACTGATATGTGAGGTACGAGGTATAATAGATGCAGTGTGTACAGATATATAGTATATACAGCAGTGTACTGATATGTGAGGTACGAGGTATAATAGATACAGTGTGTACAGATATATAGTATATACAGCGGTGTACTGATATGTGAGGTACGAGGTATAATAGATGCAGTGTGTACAGATATATAGTATATACCGCAGTGTACTGATATGTGAGGTACGAGGTATAATATATGCAGTGTGTACAGATATATAGTATATACAGCAGTGTACTGACATGTGAGGTACGAGGTATAATAGATGCAGTGTGTACAGATATATGGTATATACAGCAGTGTACTGATATGTGAGGTACGAGGTATAATAGATGCAGTGTGTACAGATATATGTATATACCGCAGTGCACTGATATGTGAGGTACAGGGTATAATAGATGCAGTGTGTACAGATATATAGTATATACAGCAGTGTACTGATATGTGAGGTACAGGGTATAATAGATGCAGTGTGTACAGATATATAGTATACAGCAGTGTACTGATATGTGAGGTACAGGTATAATAGATGCAGTGTGTACAGATATATAGTATATACAGCGTGTACTGATATGTGAGGTATGAGGTATAATAATGCAGTGTGTACAGATATATAGTATATACAGCAGTGTACTGATATGTGAGGTACGAGGCGTCAATACACTGCTGTATTTACTATATACCTGTACACACTGCATCTATTATACCCGTACCTCACATATCAGTACACTGCTGTATATACTATATACCTGTACACACTGCATCTATTATACCCTGTACCTCACATATCAGAACACTAGGGAATATACTATATACCTGTACACACTGCATCTATTATACCGCGTACCTCACATAACTGTACACTGCTGTATATAATATACATCTGCATCTATTATACCTCTTTTGTGTGCCAGGGCTGTTTTGTAATCCCATTCCGGCCCTGATGGCATAAATTATAAAACGCAGCAGCAAGAATAGTTCATGGAACAAAGGGAGGGGCTATAAAAGGGGAATGGGGGCCCAATTTAGATTCCTGCTATGGGGCCCAGTGATTTTTATGTACGCCCCTGCATAAAGGAAAGTAAAAAAAAGTCTAAGTCAAGTTTGCCATGCAAATGATAGGAAAAAAACGGACGCGGACGACAATCCTGTGTGCCTCCACGTTTTTTAGCGGTCCCATTGACTTTAATGGGTCCATGAACCGTTTTCCGCGAAAATAATAGGACAGGTTATATTTTTTTGACGGACTGGAACCACGGACGCGGATGGCAAACGGTGCATTAGCTGAGTTTTCAACGGACCCATTGAAAATCAATGGGTCCGCAGAAAATCATGAAAAACGGCGCAACGGACACGGAATAAAACAACGGTCGTGTGCATGAGGCCTTAGGCTACTTTCACACTTGCGTTTTTCTTTTCCGGCACTGAGTTCCGTCCTAAGGTCTCTATACCGGAAAAGAACTGATCCGTTTTATCCCCATGCATTCTGAATGGAGAGCGATCCGTTCAGGATGCATCAGGACGTCTTCAGTTCAGTCTTTTTGACCGATCAGGCAAAAGATAAAACCGCATCATGCTACGGTTTTTTCTCCGGCCAAAAAAACGGAAGACTTGCCGGAATGCCGGATCCGGTATTTTCTTCCCGTAGGAATGTATTCATGCCGGATCCAGCATTCAAAATACTGGGTAGACCGAAAAAAAGGTGAAAAAAATAAATGCCGGATCCGTTTTGGTCGGCGATGGAACTGCTTGCCGGATCACTCTTCCACAAGTGTGAAAGTAGCCTTACAATCCTAATTTTACCTCTTTATGTAAGGCTCGTTTCACACTAGTGTTAGTCGTCTCTGGCAGGCATTTCCGGATGCTACCGCGTACCCGCTGGCACCGTTCGCTATAAGGCCCCTTTCAGACGAACGAGCAAGTGCGAGTGTGAATATGGATCAATATGTTTACAATATGTATATATATTATTCATACTAGGTCACGCCCCTAACTCTGCCCAAAGCATAACTGTACACACCCAGTCCCCTTAATGCTCCCACATAGTAATTATTCCCCCTTTGTACCTGCACATAGTAGTTATGCCTACACTGTGCCCACTTCACAGTAGCTATGCCCAGAGGTGCCCCCTTCACAGTAGTTATGCCCAAATATGTGCCCCCTTGCACAGTAGATATGTCAGATATGTGCCCCCTCACAGTAGATATGCCAGATATGTGCCCCTCACAGTAGTTATACCCATATATGTGCCCCCTCACAGTAGTTATGCCCAGATATGTGCCCCTCACAGTAGTTATACCAGATGTGTGCCTCCTCACAGTAGTTATGCCCAGATATGTGCCCCCTCACAGTAGTTATGCCCAGATATGTGCCCCCTTCACAGTAGTTATGCCCAGATATGTGCCCCCTCACAGAAGGTATGCCAGATACTGTATGTGTCCCCTCACAGTAGTTATGCCCAGATATGTGCCCCTCACAGTAGTTATACCAGATATGTGCCCCCTTCACAGTAGTTATGCCCAGATATGTGCCCCTCACAGTAGTTATACCCATATATGTGCCCCCTCACAGTAGTTATGCCCAGATATGTGCCCCTCACAGTAGTTATACCAGATGTGTGCCTCCTCACAGTAGTTATGCCCAGATATGTGCCCCCTTCACAGTAGTTATGCCCAGATATGTGCCCCCTCACAGTAGGTATGCCAGATATGTGTCCCCTCACAGTAGTTATGCCCAGATATGTGCCCCTCACAGTAGTTATGCCCAGATATGTGTCCGCATTGCTGAGAAAAATGATGTTTTATTATATAAAAACGGGGCGTTACCATTACTCCTAGAGGCTCCGCTCTCTCTGTAACTGCCGCGCCCTCTGCACTTTGACATGGCCAGTTGTGACATTTTCACTGCCAGGCTCTGTCAAAGTAGACAGGGAGCGGCAGTTGCAAAGAAAACGGAGCCTCTAGGTGTAACAGTAACGCCCCCGTTGCCCCTAGAGCCTCATTGGAATATATGAATGCATCATCTTTCTCAGCAGCGCGGGCACATATGTACATGGGACCAACACAGACGCCTTCAGCTGCCGAGCGCACATGTAACAGGTCAGCCGGTGTCACAGGTACAAATCTGCCGACAGGGGCCCTTTAAAGCAGTTGTCTGGGTTCAGAGCTGACCCCGAACATATCCCCTTCTCCCCCACTCAGCCCCTCTGACATTTCATACTCCGATGCTCTCCCTTGGCCTGCGCTGTGTTTTGTTTACAGCCCTAGCAGTGTTCCCAGGGACGTCACTGGCACTGATGGGTGCACTAAAGCCTGTCCATTAGTGCCGGTGACGTCACCGGGCTCACTGCTAGGCTATGGAGCCCTCAGTAGTAATGCTGCCACTACTGCCCACAGTATTTATAATGTTCCCTGCAGTGCCCCCTGTAATTATAATGCCTCGTGCCGTACCCCCTGGAGTTATAATCTTCTCTGTAGTGCCCCCTCTTCTACAGTCTTCTATACAATACAGTCCCATGTAAATAACATCACTCCTCTCCCTCCAGTCTTCAATACCATGCAGTCCCATGTAAATAACACCAGTCTTCTATACAATACAGTCCCATGTAAATAACATGACTCCTCTCCCTCCAGTCTTCTATACCATGCAGTCCCATGTAAATAAGACCAGTCTTCTATGCAACACAGTCCCATGTAAATAACATCACTCCTCTCCCTCCAGTCTTCTATACATGCAGTCCCATGTAAATAACACCAGTCTTCTATACAATACAGTCCCATGTAAATAACATCACTCCTCTACCTCCAGTCTTCTATACCATGCAGTCCCATGTAAATAACAGCAGTCTTCTATTCAATACAGTCCCATGTAAATAACATCACTCATCTCCCTCCAGTCTTCTATACCATGCAGTCCCATGTAAATAAGACCAGTCTTCTATACAATACAGTCCCATGTAAATAACATCACTCCTCTCCCTCCAGTCTTCTATACCATGCAGTCCCATGTAAATAACAGCAGTCTTCTATACAATACAGTCCCATGTAAGTAACATCACTCCTCCTTCTTCAGTCTTCTATACCATGCAGTCCCATGTAAATAAGACCAGTCTTCTATGCAACACAGTCCCATGTAAATAACATCACTCCTCTCCCTCCAGTCTTCTATACCATGCAGTCCCATGTAAATAACACCAGTCTTCTATACAATCCCATGTAAATAACATCACTCCTCTCCCTCCAATCTTCTATACCATGCAGTCCCATGTAAATAACAGCAGTCTTCTATTCAATACAGTTCCATGTAAATAACATCACTCATCTCCCTCCAGTCTTCTATACCATGCAGTCCCATGTAAATAACAGCAGTCTTCTATACAATACAGTCCCATGTAAGTAACATCACTCCTCTCCCTTCAGTCTTCTATATCATGCAGTCCCATGTAAATAACGCCAGTCTTCTGTACAATACAGTCCCATGTAAATAACACCAGTCTTCTATGATACAGTCCCATGTAAATAACACCAGTCTTCTATGATACAGTCCCATGTAAATAACCTCTCTTCCTTACAGTCTTCTATAACATACAGTCCCATGTAAATAACATCACTCCTTACCCTCCAGTCCTCTATAATATCCAGTCCCATGTAAATAACACCAGTCATCTCCCCCCAATCATCTGTAACATACAGTCCCATGTAACCGACACCCCTCCCCTCCCTTCAGCCCCTCTAACATACAGTCCCAGTTAAATAACATATTTCCCTCCCACTAAGCAGGGAGGAGGTATAAAGGGGAGAACCACATCTCCCAGCATTTCTCTGGCACTCACATTCATTCCATGTCATCACAGGTCTCCGCTGCTGAGCGCTGCCTTTTTCTGCACTGGTCACATGACGGTGACCTCATCACAGGTCCTACCTCCACTTCCAGTGTTGAAAAGGTCACATGACTATGATGTCATTACAGGTCCTTCAGCTATGGAGTATGGGGCAAACAGGCAGCAGATTCACAGTAAGTCCTAATCAGGTCATTTTAAGTGAATGGGTCCACATCCGTGATGCGGAGTGCACACGGGCCGGTGCCACATGCACACAGCGTTCGTATGTAAGAGGCCTAAAGGAAACATAGCATCATAAATCAATATAATCCTATGTGACCCCGGCAGTGCCGGGAGGTCAGGACGGGTGCCTCGCTTTTACGTCTATCTGGTGACGGGGAGAAGATTGTGACTCAGCCTCGAGTATCTACTATCAATGTGTGTGACATGACTCGGAGATAAGCGGCGCTGGCGGCTGAGTGACTCCGCCCGTTATATAATAACAGATGTTTAGGCTCCTGTAAATAAAGGAGAATTTTCCTCGAGTTTTCATCTTTCTAAATCTGCTGCCGGATCTCATAGCGTTTTATTCGCCCATTATGTGGAATTTATGGCGACTTCTGCTATTTCATGAATAAACAGTGTGCTCGGAACACAAACTCATTACCGTGCGATATTACCCCGGATTCATCGCCGGCCACGCTCCGTTAACTGCTTTTTAAATTTGGATACAAAATGACCTTTTAACGAGGATGTGACTGATGTGCTACAATGTGAGGCGTTATATCAGCGCTGTGCGTATTCCCTCCCTGTCACATAGGGTTAATAAGTATCGGACCTCACTGTTCATAGCATTGTCCTAATGGAGTACAGCTGAAGTGTAAAGTATAGGGGCACAGACTATGCAGAATAAACAGCAGGATCTTTCTGCCCCCAACATAAATTGGCCATTTATAAGAAAAAACGTGGCCACACTTATTGGGGGGAAAAAAACTATTGGAGGCAACCATTTTGCCCAACTTGCATCTAAAGTGTGTAGAGAAGTGAACATTACTTTACATATCGGTATGGTTTGAGCTGTAAGAAGAAGCCCAGTCTTAGAGGACCTTACAGCTTATCATCTGAGCTCAAGAATAGAATGCAAGAACTACAGTGTAGACTGACACACATGATGGATTGTAGTACTGTGGAAGTGGAATATGCAGACTTCTATGTCATTCAGGGTTATGAATCTCTGGGTGACAAACTATGGGCACAGTAATAGTGGTCATCAAAATAGAAAAGTAAAATTAATTAATTAGCGAAATGTCACTCACAGCGTGTATATGTGACATCAGGAGGCGCAGATTCTGGTTTTTGCCTCTGATAGTTCTGCACCTTGTAGCTCTTCCAGTTTTCCTCACTAACCTGAGAGCAATGCTGTGTTCTTTCTTCCAGACTCCGTCCGTTTCTTTATCTGACACCATACAGAAGTGGAGAGAATACAGAGAGCAGTGCTTACAGACCATCCACCTCACTCCGCACACCCTCAGCGGTAAGTAAAAAATCGTATTGTTTTTCTCAGTGCTCTGAAAGTGGCTGATAAAACAAAATCCAATTTACAGAACGAAAGAAAAGAATGATACTACCCTAGAGTAATAAAATATAACTACTATAATACTGCTCCTATGTACAGGAATATAACTACTATAATATTGCCTCCTATGTACAAGAATATAACTACTATAATACTGCTCCTATGTACAAGAATATAACTACTATAATACTGCTCCATTACAAGAATATAACTACTATAATACTGCTCCTATGTACAAGAATATAACTACTATAATACTGCTCCTATGTACAAGAATATAACTACTATAATACTGCTCCTATGTACAAGAATATAACTACTATAATACTGCTCCTATGTACAAGAATATAACTACTATAATACTGCTCCTATGTACAAGAATATAACTACTATAATACTGCTCCTATGTACAAGAATATAACTACTATAATACTGCTCCTATGTACAAGAATATAACTACTATAATACTGCCTCCTATGTACAAGAATATAACTACTATAATACTGCTCCTATGTACAAGAATATAACTACTATAATAATGCTCCTATGTACAAGAATATAACTACTATAATACTGCTCCTATGTACAAGAATATAACTACTATAATAATGCTCCTATGTACAAGAATATAACTACTATAATACTGCTCCTATGTACAAGAATATAACTACTATAATACTGCCTCCTATGTACAAGAATATAACTACTATAATACTGCCTCCTATGTACAAGAATATAACTACTATAATACTGCTCCTATGTACAAGAATATAACTACTATAATAATGCTCCTATGTACAAGAATATAACTACTATAATACTGCTCCTATGTACAAGAATATAACTACTATAATACTGCTCCTATGTACAAGAATATAACTACTATAATACTGCTCCTATGTACAAGAATATAACTACTATAATACTGCTCCTATGTACAGGAATATAACTACTATAATACTGCTCCTATGTACAAGAATATAACTACTATAATATTGCCTCCTATGTACAAGAACATAACTACTATAATACTGCTCCTATGTGCAAGAATATAACTACTATAATACTGCTCCTATGTACAAGAATATAACTACTATAATACTACTCCTATGTACAAGAACATAACTACTATAATACTGCTCCTATGTGCAAGAAATAACTACTATAATACTGTCTCCTATGTACAGAATATAACTACTATAATACTGTCTCCTATGTACAAGAATATAACTACTATAATTCTGCTCCTATGTACTAGAGTATAACTACTATAATACTGCTCCTATGTACAAGAATATAACTACTATAATACTGCCTCCTATGTACAAGAATATAACTACTATAATACTGCTCTTATGTACAAGAATATAACTACTATTATACTGCGCCTATGTATAAGTATATAACTACTATAATATTGCTCCTATGTACAAGAATATAACTACTATAATACTGCTCCTATGTACAAGAATATAACTACTATAATACTGCTCCTATGTACAAGAATATAACTACTATAATACTGCTCCTATGTACAAGAATATAACTACTATAATATTTCTTGCTATGTACAATAATATAACTACTATAATACTGCTCCCATGTACAAGAATATAACTACTATAATACTGCCTCCTATGTACAGGAATATAACTACTATAATACGGCTCCTATGTACAAGAATATAACTACTATAATACTGCTCCTATGTACAAGAATATAACTACTATAATACTGCTCCTATGTACAAGAATATAACTACTATTATACTGCCTCCTATGTACAAGAATATAACTACTATAATACTGCTCCTATGTACAAGAATATAACTACTATAATACTGCTCCTATGTACAAGAATATAACTACTATAATACTGCTCCTATGTACAGGAATATAACTACTATAATACTGCTCCTATGTACAAGAATATAACTACTGTAATACTGCCTCCTATGTACAAGAATATTACTGCTATAATACTGCCTCCTATGTACAAGAATATAACTGCTATAATACTGCTCCTATGTACAAGAATATAACTACTATAATACTGCTCCTATGTACAAGAATATAACTACTATAATACTGCTCCTACGTACAAGAATATAACTACTATAATACTGCCTCCTGTGTACAAGAATATAACTACTATAATACTGCTCCTGTGTACAAGAATATAACTACTATAATACTGCTCCTATGTACAAGAATATAACTACTATAATACTGCTCCTATGTACAAGAATATAACTACTATAATACTGCTCCTATGTACAGGAATATAGCTACTATAATACTGCCTCCTATGTACAAGAATATAACTACTATAATACTGCTCCTATGTACAAGAATATAACTACTATAATACTGCTTCTATGTACAAGAATATAACTACTATAATACTGCTCCTATGTATAAGAATATAACTACTATAATACTGCCTCCTATGTACAAGACTATAACTACTATAATACTGCCTCCTATGTACAAGAATATAACTATTATAATACTGCTCCCATGTACAAGGATATAACTACTATAATACTGCTCCTATGTACAAGAATATAACTACTATAATACTGCTCCTATGTACAAGAATATAACTACTGTAATACTGCCTCCTATGTACAAGAATATTACTGCTATAATACTGCCTCCTATGTACAAGAATATAACTGCTATAATACTGCTCCTACGTACAAGAATATAACTACTATAATACTGCTCCTACGTACAAGAATATAACTACTATAATACTGCTCCTACGTACAAGAATATAACTACTATAATACTGCCTCCTGTGTACAAAAATATAACTACTATAATACTGCTCCTATGTACAAGAATATAACTACTATAATACTGCTCCTATGTACAAGAATATAACTACTATAATACTGCTCCTATGTACAAGAATATAACTACTATAATACTGCCTCCTATGTACAAGAATATAACTACTATAATACTGCTCCTATGTACAGGAATATAGCTACTATAATTCTGCCTCCTATGTACAAGAATATAACTACTATAATACTGCTCCTATGTACAAGAATATAACTACTATAATACTGCTTCTATGTACAAGAATATAACTACTATAATACTGCTCCTATGTATAAGAATATAACTACTATATATATCTGCCTCCTATGTACAAGACTATAACTACTATAATACTGCTTCTATGTACAAGAATATAACTACTATAATACTGCTCCTATGTACAAGAATATAACTACTGTAATACTGCCTCCTATGTACAAGAATATTACTGCTATAATACTGCCTCCTATGTCCAAGAATATAACTGCTATAATACTGCTCCTATGTACAAGAATATAACTACTATAATACTGCTCCTATGTACAAGAATATAACTACTATAATACTGCTCCTACGTACAAGAATATAACTACTATAATACTGCCTCCTGTGTACAAGAATATAACTACTATAATACTGCTCCTATGTACAAGAATATAACTACTATAATACTGCTCCTATGTACAAGAATATAACTACTATAATACTGCTCCTATGTACAAGAATATAACTACTATAATACTGCTCCTATGTACAGGAATATAGCTACTATAATTCTGCCTCCTATGTACAAGAATATAACTACTATAATACTGCTCCTATGTACAAGAATATAACTACTATAATACTGCTTCTATGTACAAGAATATAACTACTATAATACTGCTCCTATGTATAAGAATATAACTACTATAATACTGCCTCCTATGTACAAGACTATAACTACTATAATACTGCCTCCTATGTACAAGAATATAACTATTATAATACTGCTCCCATGTACAAGGATATAACTACTATAATACTGCTCCTATGTACAAGAAATAACTACTATAATACTGCTCCTATGTACAAGAATATAACTACTGTAATACTGCCTCCTATGTACAAGAATATTACTGCTATAATACTGCCTCCTATGTACAAGAATATAACTACTATAATACTGCTCCTATGTACAAGAATATAACTACTATAATACTGCTCCTATGTACAAGAATATAACTACTATAATACTGCTCCTATGTACAAGAATATAACTACTATAATACTGCCTCCTATGTACAAGAATATAACAACTATAATACTGCTCCTATGTACAGGAATATAACTACTATAATACTGCTCCTATGTACAAGAATATAACTACTATAATACTGCTCCTATGTACAAGAATATAACTACTGTAATACTGCTCCTATGTACAAGAATATAACTACTATAATACTGCTCCTATGTACAAGAATATAACTACTATAATACTGCTCCTATGTACAAGAATATAACTACTATAATACTGCTCCTATATACAGGAATATAACTACTATAATACTGCCTCCTATGTACAAGAATATAACTACTATAATACTGCTCCTATGTACAAGAATATAACTACTATAATACTGCCTCCTATGTACAAGAATATAACTACTATAATACTGCTCCTATGTACAAGAATATAACTACTATAATACTGCTCCTATGTACAAGAATATAACTACTATAATACTGCTCCTATGTACAGGAATATAACTACTATAATACTGTCTCCTATGTACAAGAATATTACTACTATAATACTGCCCCCTATGGATAAGAATTTTACTTTTTTAATACTGCCCCTCATGGGTAAGGATATGAGTGTCACTGCCTGCACCAGTCGGGGTTAAATAACTTGTTGCCGGCTGAAAGATAATCGCCCATGCAGTAATTATCCAATAGGAGGCTCAGAACTATTTGCTTAGTTAAATCCAGGTGGCGACTTTTTTTCCGGACAGGCAGTGTAGCTGGGATGCTTGGGAGCATTTCTAGGTTACAGCCCACGCAGTTAAAGGGGTTGTGCAGTCATTTCTATGACCTGTCAGACTAGCCAGATTCGCGTTGGTAACCCCTCGGTGCTGGGTCTCGGCTCATTCGCTTCCGGACCTCCGCTGCTTGTCTTTGGTTTCCCCATGAAAACGTTTGGCTGCAGTGGCTTTAAGACCACCACTGGCCGCAGTGAGGGCAGATCTTCACCCAGCAGACGTCCGCCGCGTGTGTCTGCTGGATGAAAGCCAGAGCACAGGGTCTAGGCGCAAATGGCGACAAGACAACAAAGTCTTGTCGCTATCTTGCAATTCTAAGTCGCATTGGCAACCATTTTGTCGCCATCTGGAGCACGGCGTCCGCAAATTGCGGATCCGCAAAACAAAACGGATGACGTCCGAATGGCATTTGTTTTTTTGCGGATCCATTGTAACAATGTCTCTCCTTGTCCGCAAAACGGACAATTTCTATCTTTTTTGCGGGCCTATGTAACAGACATACGGACATGGAAACAAAATAAGTTTGTGTGAATGTAGCCTAAAGGTGTATTCACACGCAGCAGATTTGTTATAGAAATTTCTGTGACCGAAACGCACTCCCAGTCATCTGAATGGGGTTGTTCCTGCAGCAGGTGCATAGTTTACCGCCTTCAGTTGAATGGGACAGTCACAGAACACCCCCTGACACCAGAATTACTGTAAGGATTTACAAAAAACTGAGGGGTTCATCAAACTGGTGTAAAGTAGAACTGGCTGAGTTGCCCATAGCAACCAATCAGATTTCTCCTTTTATTTCCCAATGAGCTGGGAAAAATGAAAGGTGGAATGTGATTGGTTGCTATGGGCGACTCAGCCAGTTCTACTTTACACCAGTTTGATAAATTGCCCCCTAAGGGTGTTTCTAGAATACGATTGGTGCCAGGGGCAACTGCTAACCGTCCTCTCCTACCTGCCGCAGTGAGCGCCTCACACGCCGCCATCTGGAGCTGTCGCCAGCTGTCCTCGTGTCCCGGTGTGAGGGCCGCGGCCCGGACTTCAGCGGTCACCAGGGAGACGGAACGGAGGAGGGAGAGGAGAGCGGACACCGCAGACCTGGCACACACCAGGCCATCCTCCGTTATCACCTCCTGGTCATTCACCTTACTGCCAGGCAGCATAACCACCCCGACCACAGCGCCCCCTGCAGGCAGGCGCTTACAGATATCCCTCAGTATTTCCTGGCGCTGTGATGCCGGGAGTGCACAGGAAGAAAATCAGTCCCAAGCGAATAGTCTGGTTGTGGGGAGGCTGCGGCCGGTTTTTCCCCCTTGCAGTGGTTGTCATGTATCAGGGTTCCATGCTGCGAGGCCCCGCTTTAAAAGAGGCTGAGCAGCGGAGGGTCTAGGCGCAAATGGCGACAAGACAACAAAGTCTTGTCGCCATTTTGCAATTCTAAGTCGCATTGGCGACCATTTTGGTCACCATCTGGAGCCCTGATAAGGGTAGTTTTTGACCAGTTTATATCTAGGCCTGAGACCTTGCCAAAAGATTAACTATTATGCCTCTTTCCCACGGGCGTGTGCGCCCCGTGGTCGTGCTGCAGCCTGCAAAATGCGGGCCCCAATGCACGAGTACAGTCCGTGGGGCAGCCGCAGCGGATCGCGGACCCATTCACTTGAATGGTTCCGCGATCCGGCCTTTCCGCAAAAAGATAGGACATGTTCTATCTTTTTTTGCGGAACGGAAGTACGGGAAGAAACCCCACGGAAGCACTCCGTAGTGCTTCCGTAGGATGCCGTTCCGTGCTTCCGTTCCGCACCATTCGCATCTCCGGATTTGCGGACACATTGAAGTGAATGGGCCCACGGAACGGCACCCGTGTATTGCGGATTTGCAAATGCGGTCCGCAATACGGCAACAGGGAGCACACGCCCGTGGGAAAGAGGCCTTAGGATGAGTCTTGGAAGTGTTATGTTGGTATGATCTATAAAGAATAAGACATCATCCGCGTATAGAGAAATACGGGCCTCCACCCCCAATGTTCCAAACCCTTCAATCTTAGAGTCCTGCCTA